>NC_136527.1:139354125-139366625 GCF_053919585.1 Euprymna scolopes
GATAATAATAATATAATTAAAGGGCGAAGGGGAGTTTAAAATATTTAACCAGACACGGATAGGAATAGAAGGAGCGTCATGAAAGCGAGAAAGGTTGGAAAAGAAGGGCATGAGATGGGTAAAACTTTGAAGGCAGATATATATATATATATATAAATACTAATAATGAACAAGATAAATGCAACTGCAGAAACCGCACACTTTGCCCGCTACAAAATAACAAGCAATATTACGTAGGTATGATTTCTTTAGATTTCAAAACCCGATATTATAACCACAAAAGTGCATTAAAAAACAAAACAGTAAACACCGAATGTAAACAACCCTAGCAAATAAATACTGGGAACTCAAAGAAAGCGGACGTTCGCCGTTAGTCGAAAGGAAAATAGTAAGACAAGAATTGTAGAGACCTAGACGATCCATGTAGATTATGCCTTCATGAAAAATTTGCTATCCTATATTTACAGAACGCCAACATCTATTAAACTGTAGGAGAAAAATGGCGAACAACTGTGTTCACAGGAAAAACTTTACTCTAGGATACAAACAATTTTAAAACTAACAATAACAATAGAAAATAAACAAATAAAATAAACATACATGTACATAAACAATCTACCTATCTATCTACCTATCTATCTACCTATCTATCTACCTATCTATCTACCTATCTATCTATCTATCTATCTATCTATCTATCTATATATATATATATATATATATATATATATATATAAGAACAAGTACTTAATAAAACATATTAAAAACATTTTGAAAAAGAGTTAAAAAGGGTAGGATTTAACACAACAACAGGAGAACACACATTTAAAATAGGTAAAGACACTAGATACCTACGCTCCCTTCCAAAACAGCACACACAACCGGAAGTCAACTGGGCCTTTGCTCTGTAAGTGTCTGCTCATTGGCTGATTAGGAAGAGTGCAGGGAAAACTAGAAAGCTGATTGGCTAACTAAAACACAATAGAAGGTGCGTATATAAAAACGGGAAACAACCACAAAATCCTCGCATAAGCCTGATCAATCCTAGCGTGGATGAAACGCGGAATATTCTGTTGGTTGGTTGGTTGGTTGGTTGTTTTTGTTTTATGGCATATCAACCCTTTTCAGGGTATTTAATGCCGAATCCAAAGATTTTGAAGAAAGGTTTTTTAATAGAATATATTTGTTGTTTTCAAGTCGGTTTCAATTTAACAGATAGTTGGGACACTAACATGTACTACCACTCTGGGTCAGAGTGGACCTGGGAGCAATGGCAATTAAAGAGTGGCTCCACACTCTCCAAAGCCCGCAAGCTGGAACCTCACCACTGGATATAGTTTAAGGTCATATCCAGGACCAGGAATATTCTGTGTATTTTAATTGCCACATATATTTTATAACTTACTACCTAGCTCTACCTACGTACTGTTATATATATATATATATATATATATATATATACATATATATATATGCATATATATACATACATATATATACATATATATAACTGCTGAAGTAAATACTTTAAATTTACGCATAAATTTATACATTCGTATATTAATTTATGTGATTAAATTAAGTAATCATATATATATATATATATATATATATATATATACATTTGTCTTTACATAAGCAGTAGTTTGTCGCTACACAGTCATGAGCATGTTTCGGTCTACCAGTATTTATTAACTAGAGACCTCATCAGGCAACAACCCTTATTTCCGAAAACGGAATTCCAAACGGTTTTGAATTCCGTTTTCGGAAATAAGGGTTGTTGACTGATGAGGTCTCTATTTGTGTAAATACTGGTAGACCAAAACATGCTCATGACTGTGTAGCAACAAACTACTGCTTATGTAAAGACAAATGTAACTTGCTCTACTTCTGTATTGAGCACTCCCGTATGAACCTCGTTATATTTCACTGGTTAACTTACCTTTGAAAATAGCAACCTTAAATTTTATATATATATATGTATATATATATATATATATATATATATATATATATATATATATATATATATATATATGTAGTAGAGATTTAGAAGGCTGTCACAATGCGAGGAATGAAATATAGCCGTTGTTGGTAAGAGAAGACGAGAACAAGTGGCGATTTACGAAGTACATACATATATTTTATATATACATATATTTATTCAGTTATATTGGTCAAATGTCTTACTTGTATATATATATATAATTGATTGTGGTTTCAATATTGTACGCCACCTGAACGAATTTTGGACAAGTTAATATTGAAAGACAATAACGATATAGTTGGGTTAACGTGGTGTAAAATGGCGATTCATACCTTTGACTTTTTTCTTCTTAATTTTTTCAGCTCTGACCCGTTCCGTGTGGCTGCTATTTGCCGCTTTCATTTTGCTGGAGAACGTGTTCGTTTCGTCAATGATTTCCAAGACACGAACACAACGCAACGAAGCCAGCCAGAGAATCAGGAGCAAGAAATCGGTAACAATCATAAAAATATTGGATACTAGCATTTCAGCCCGGCGTTGCCCGGGTGTTTGGAGGTGTATGCTGAGCATAAAATAATACCTTAAAATTTATAGTTTCGGGCTCAAATCACTTTATTAAATTAGATCCAGGTTCAAGGAACCTATATCTAAAATTTCAAGTGTCTAGACCCAAAATTGTCGGAGGAGTTTGATAGAGTTCTTAAAGGTCAAATCGTTAAAATTTGACCCCTTAACAGCCAAATTTCTGGCTGACACCCGTCACATCGATTTTCCCAAATCTCAGTACCCGGTATTTCAAATTTCGAGTCTATAGACTAAAAATTGACAGAGTTATTGCGTAGGGAAATGTACACAGACAGACACGTTCACTTTTATAGATATATAGATTATATTTTAGCATTACTTATATCGTTTGTACATCTAGCCATTCTCTCCGTGTATGTGTGTGTGTGTATGTGTGTGTGTATATATATATATATATATATATATATATATATATATATATATATATATATATATATATATATATTATAAGGTAAAATTAAAAGCCAAGAACAATGCGAGATTTTTTTTTTTTTTATAGAGTAAAATTAAATGCAAACAAAAGAAATAAAGTTCTTTTTTTTGTTGTTTGTTTTTTCTTTTTCACACAAATTTTTTTAACTCTAAACAACAGTAATTTTTTTTCTGTTGTATTCAATGGTGATATAAATCTCAATATATTTCAGACTTATTAGTCCATTTTCAAGAGAAGACTCTTCCGCTGTCTTCTCTTGAAAATGGACTAATAAGTCTGAAATATATTGAGATTTATATCACCATTGAATACAACAGAAAAAAAAAAATTACTGTTGTTTAGAGTTTAAAAAATTTGTGTGAAAAAGAAAAAACAAACAACAAAAAAAAGAACTTTATTTCTTTTGTTTGCATTTAATTTTACTCTATATAAAAAAAAATCTCGCATTGTTCTTGGCTTTTAATTTTACCTTATAATTTTCTTCAACAATGCTTCAAGCAAACTACAACCTACTTATATATATATATATATATATATATATATATATATAAAACAATTTTAGTAACGGCTTTTTTTTTTCTTCATGAATTCTCTTTTGTCATTATAAACATTTTACAAGTCGGATTATGTGGGTGCTAAGTCTGCGGTAGGTTAAAGTTAATATATTTTTATATTACTTATATCGTTTGTACATCTAGCCATTCTCTCCGTACATATCGAAATCGGCTTATGCAAATGCTATGTCTATTTCTATTTAACAATTTTAGTAAAGGCTTTTTTTTTCTTTATCCTTATATAAATGAATTCTTTTTTGCCATTATAAACATCTAAATAGTCGGATTATCTAGGTGCTAAGTCTGCGATAGGTTAAAGTTAATATATTTTTTTCCTTCCGGGAATTCAAACTGCATTCTTTATTTTTATTTTTGCATTTTTTTTATTCAAGGCTTCTTTAGACTATATATATATATATATATATATATATATATATATATATATATATATATATATATATATATATATATATATCTTATTATAAATTTTCCTACTGTGTGTGTATGACGCGGTTTATCTCAGCCTACAGCCAACCCACCCAGGCAAGTAATGTTTTAGCGATATGCAAAAAAAAAAAAAAAAAAAAAAAACGATTTACTAAACGTTCATTTACAAAAGCAGATATTTTTCGGGTATTCACCGGAAGTTATTATCTCCCTTAGCAAGTTCGATTTACTGTCTGTCTGTGTGTTTGTGTGACGCGGTTTATCTCAGCCTACAGGCAACCCACACAGCCAAGTTAGATACCGAAACGAAGCTTATGACCCAGTGGATGTTTTAGCAATATTTATATCCATGTTTGGTGTATTGAAATGCAAAAAAACAAATGCAAAAAATAACGATTAACTAAACAACGTTAAATTTACTGGATATTTTTCCGGTACAAGGACTGAAGTTTGCCCAGCTGATAATAATAATAATAATAATAATAATAATAATAATAAAATCATAATAATAATAATAATAAAATCATAATAATAATAAAATATTAATAAAATAATAATAATAATAATAATAATAATAATAATAATAATAATAATAATAAAATCATAATAATAATAATAATAATAATATATACTGTAAGATGGTCGGAAGATCCAAGTGGAGACAGAACAGAAACTGAACGTAGTTCAGGGCAAGTTGTGAGAAAAAAGGTCTAGGAGACTTGCATACTGGCTGTCAGTCGGGCACACAGGTGGGTTCGTGGACAATCTGAGTGAGGTTATAAGCAATGGTGAAATCATGACAGAACCTCCCCTCATCATCGGTCTTGTTTGAGTGGGTCAACCATTCCACATTGTGAACATTGAAGTCTCCACATACGTGAATGTTTGCTGAAGGACAAGTAGATAGGACTTGGTCAATTTTCTCAGATATACTTTTAAAGATAGAAACTCTATTTTGGGGGCGATAGAGAGCAAATATAAACGCAGTAGTGTTAGCAAGTGCAACCTGGAAGCACATACAGGGTAAGTTAGGATCTTCTCTGGAGATGTCCCTACCACATGGAAAGCACATATTCATATATTTCAAATATCTTTCCATGCCCATGGCGATCTTGGGGGTCAGATTTGGAAGTTAAGTTAGAGTATCCTTTAATTACGAACTCATCTAGAGAAATAGTCAGTCCAATGCCAGTTTCGCTTAGAAATAATATGTCTGGTTTAGTTTCCTGTAATTTTGTTTCAACCCCTGGAAGATTAGAACGTAGACGCCTGATGTTGGAGAAGGAGACATGGCAGTGGGGGTCTACGTTGGAAGTTGGATATCCGGGTTTAATCGTGTATTTTTTCTTGAAACTTTTCATGATGGAGTTTGGGGATTTGTGGACTAGGTCGACAGATTTGCAGCGAGTGAAAGAGAAATAGAATTGTAGAAATATATATGCATTTTTTTTTGTAACACATGAAAAGGTAAAGCCGTAAAAGTCACCGACTAATATGGCATCGAGAGGCCCCACTAGAAGCTATTGCAGGGTCCAGAATCCATTTACCAAACGGCAATACAGCAGCCCCAGTACTTTTCACCTGCTGATAGGACAGCCTCTTTAGTGGTTGATCTAAGGTTCGGGTCCGTGACTATCAGGCGGATAACGTCAGCACAGATAAAACATTTCCATCTAGCACCTTTACTAGTGACATGGCTACCCGGCGTTGCTCGGGACCGTTTAAACAATGAAAAAACAAAAGCAGATATTGAACATATGTTTTTCCGACATCTCTGGCAGCTGTTCGTGCAAAATACTGCCAACCTAGAATACAGCTTTTTCTTCTCAGAAAAATCACTTATTAAAAATGAGGACCGAGGGACAAATATAGAGAAGCGAGAGTAACGGGAGCTGCCGATAATGCATCCGCAATGCATCCTCCCCTTTCTATTAAAAAAATGTGAATAAAAAATAAAAAATTAAAAAATATTAAGTATTGTACTTAATAAAATTCCAACTGACGTGTTTAAAGGAATGTACAGAAAACAGATTCCCCTCTCACAAACTGAAAATAAATGGAATTATCGTAACTATTTCTGCTGTAAAAAAATTAACTTGCTAGGTATGAGGGCATCCGTGGACGAGAACATCTATTATTAAATAAATACGTAAATATTAACATTTGTATATATTATTCCTCAATTGGAATTTTTATTTTTGAGATGAGCATTATTATTATTTTGGACTATTAGTCTCATCTTTATTAGTTGTTGTTTTTTTTTTGTTTTAATCTTTTTATTGGTTCACAAAGTTTCGGCCAACTTCCCCTGGCCTTCGTCAGGTGGTAAGCGTGACGGATAGGAACTTTGAATCTCTTAACTCTTCGGGGCCTGTGGCGCAGTTGATAGAGACGTTGAATCTCTACGGTTCCAGATGAACATTGTCTGAAGATAGCGGTTTCAATCCCACCCAAAGCGTGCCAGAGGTAATTGGTCAAAAATGTGGTGAGACGACAACAACTACGGATGGCAGTGATGGCTGAGAATGCAGTTAGGTGATTCGAAATTCCTATCCGTCGCGGTTACCACCTGACGAAGGCCAGAGGAAGTTGGCCGAAACGTTGTGAACCAATAAAAAGATTAAAACAAACAAAAAAAAAATACAACAACTAATAAAGATGAGACTAATAGTCCGAAATAATAAAATAGAATTAACATTAACATTTGTGGTTAAAAATATCTGCCAAAGTCTTCCGTCTATTCTGCAAATTATTAAAGACGCTTCACTTTAAATACGTTCAACGTTGTAAACATTTGAAAAATGAATCGTCACAACGTGATTCTTGTTCCAAGAGTTTTATTAGTAACGTACGAAGCAACAGGAAATGGGGGGGAGTATAAAAACTGAAATATGACAAAACGGGCGCACAAGTTTTTGTATGTTCAGGGAGAGGGGGGGTTACTATGTCTTAGAACTCTTTATATACCCCCTAGATATTTGGTCAATCTAGGATTTGCGAATGCGCGTCGCATAACCTTTACAGGAAACATGAACTGGAATAGATACATTTGTTATATAGTGGGGTGTCATAAAGGAGATTGTATCATAAAGGGAATAGTGTCAAGAAGGAGATTCGTGTACGTGATCGTCTAGTTTCTAATCTTATTGTTCATGTCTTCGTGGGTGTGTGTTTGTGTACATGCATTTCTTAACATACCTTTTCATTCATGTCTCGTCGGTTGTTCCTCTGGTGTTCATTGTCTCTTGGAGGGGAGCTGGCCTGTTGGATGAAGAAGTCACTCCAAGATGATAATTAAGGTTTTATGTTTTTATTCACCTTCCAAAGGTCGACACAGAATGGAGGTGAACCTTGCTTGCTCAATGGTACACGTCAGCGTCCTCCCCAGCCCAGGGGGGGGAGACAGCTGAAAATCCGTCTGTCTTCTTCAACACCCGAAACCAAACTGCCAACAAAAGAATCAGCTAACCTCATCACATGACACCACGTCATCTGGTCAGCTGACCCTTCTTTTGCAAACGTGTCCACTGTCCACGTTATTCACCTCTCTCTCTTTCCCTCCCTCTCCCTCTCTCTTTCTCTATTCTCTAATAGAGACACAGAGAGAGAAAATAGAAAGAGTAAGAAAGCCAGAGAGGGGGGGAGAGATGCTCTTTAACACATTGAGAGCATTGCCAAGGCTGCTGCTAGGAAGGTTAGCTCCCTCTACCGTACTAGAAAACTACTTACGCCTGAAAGTATCCTGTATCTCTATGAGGCCACCATTCGCCCATGTATGGAGTACTGTTATCACATCTGGGCTGGTGCATCTGCTGCTTGTCTCTCGCTCCTAGACAGGGTTCAAAAGAGAGTCGCCAACCTGATAGGTCCTGAACTGTCATCTAGGCTTCAGCCTCTGTCCCATCGACGAGATGTTGCATCCCTCTGCCTGTTCTACAAATACTTTAATGGTGAACGCTCTGACGAACTGCAAACACTTGTACCTCCCCGACGTAACTACCCCCGACAAACCCGACAAGCTACTAAGTCTCATCCCTTTACAGTAGAGATCCGTAGGTGCAAGAAAGCCTTTTACTCCAATAGTTTCTTCCCCAGAACTGCGGGTCTTTGGAACTCCCTTCCGGGATTCTGCTTTCCCAACTGCACTGATATGCAGAAGTTCAAGTGTAATGTTAACACACATCTTTCTACTCATCCCCTTCATAATGACCCTGCTAATTAAGTCACTGCTTCAAAGTGGCACTGTGCCTTGTTTGGGATGAAAATTGAATTAAAAAAAAATCTAGATTTATTTAGGTTGACTTTTACATGATTTTTGCTATTTCGGCCCTTCACTTTAAATACGTTCAACGTTCTAAACATTTACAAAATAAACCGTCAGAACGTGATTCTTGTTCCAAGAGTTTTATTCGTAACGTATAAAACAACATGAAAAGAGGGGGGGGAGTAAAGAGAATAGAATTATCGTATATTTATGCAATATTTAAAATCAACTTGCGAGATATCAGGACATCTGTGGATGAGAACATCTATTATTAAATAAAACAAATCAAGCAAATGAAAAGCTGAAATAAGGCAAAACGTTTTTGCATGTCCAACAAAGGCTTTTTTCGCCGATCTTCCCGTGAGAGGGGGGGGGTTGCTATGTCTTAGAACTATTTATATGCCCCCTAGATAATAATATCTAGGATTTGCAAACACGCGTCGCGTCTAGATTTATTTACGTCGACTTTTACAAAATTCTTGCTATTTCGGCCCTACTTGTGTTGATTCGGCTTTTTTTTTGTATAAAAGCGAAATTGATGTGCAACTAAGGTGCGGTTCTCAGCCTACGGGGTCCGGAGCGTCCAGAAAGCAGTGGACATTTAGTCAACGTTGTTGTCATTTGGCTGGTTTTCCCCAGCACGTTGGGGAAACGAAACCAGACAAAGTTGCGTGAAAAACAAACCCAAAAGAATTACTCCGCAGTTAAAATTAAGTGCAGAATTTAATTTCCTTTGACCGAATTAAATTCGCCGCGCACCTGTCACTTGTGCATTTAAAACGTTAAATTGAAATTTGTTTCAGTTACTTTCCTTTCGTGGGCAATCGGTAACTTGTCAAGTTTTTCGCTTCAACATTCCGGGTTCGATCCTACCTACCTTTTTTTATTTTACTTTTTCTTCTTTTTACATCATGTTCGCTGTTTTTTTTGTTTGTTTTTCCGATTTTTTAAAAGAAGTTTTACATAGGGTTCGGATCTACTCCCCCCCACCAACACATACACCTACAAACACCCGGGCAACGCCAGGTACCCCTGCTAGTCTATAAATATAAAAGCGAAAATGTATGTATGTATGCATGTATGTGCACTTCATCTGTATGCCTGCAAAGGTTTTTTTTTTCGCCGGCCTTCTCGGTCGGCTCATGCCTTCTTAAAACTGTTTATATGCTGTCTAAATTATAATATCTACGACTTAAGAACAGGGTCGCGGCTATCTTTAATTTATCCGACTTTTACAAGCTATTTTCGAGATATTTTTGCGATCGCCGCATCTTCAAAAAGCGAATGATGGGGCGGGGGAAGCAGAAACTGGCTTCCAGCGCAAAACCAGGTCAAACATCACGCAAATTAACTTTCTCATACCTGTCAATTTCACTTTATAAACATTAACTTAAGGCACTTATCACTTCCTCTCCCCACGTAGCCGAGAGTGTTAGGTCTCAGGGTTTTTTTCCCATCTTTGCGTCAAGGTTTCAGGGTTCAAGCCTACCCTCCTAGTAAAACTATATTTTGCTTTTACCCCTCCAAACACCCGGCCAACGTCTTTTTTTTAAACAGGGTTGTGTTGATCACCCCCCCTCAATACACACACCTCCAAACACCCGGCCTAGCCGGGTACCACTCTCTTTTGACACAAGCAACAGGTTTGTTAGCAGGTGAAAAATTGCAACCATCTTAATTTCATGAAATCAAGTGAAATGGAAAATTAACTCCCTTTTTAACTCTCTCGTGTCTTACATAAGCAAATATCGTCGTTTTCTTCAAATTCTATTTTATCTAATAATTTTCTACCTCATGGATTTTTATAATTTTCTGAAAGCCGTTCTTAACATGGAGAGGTTGGAGTGCTTATAATACACTGGGGCACATTATAAAAATTGACAAAAAAAAACTTTCATCATGTTAGCCGCCATCTTGTTTAAATCGAAACAGAAAATCACCTCTCTTTTGAACTCTCCTGTGTCTTACGATCGTTTTCATCAAATTCAACTTTTGATTTTCTTTAATAAATAATTTTCTATTTTATCGATTTTCGTAATTTTTGGATATAATCATCTTAAAAATACGAAGAATACGTAGATACCATTGTTTTCATGTGAAATTCAGTTTTACGATTTCCAAAATTTCGTCATGATAGTGTAGAAAGCGCAGCTTATTTTTATACTATCATTTTTTTCTATTTGCAGGGCACATCATCGCAGAAAACACGTGTCCCAATTCAACTTATTTGCTGTGATGATGCTAACTGCAAAAATGATACGGACAATAAGTGCAATCCCAAATGGAAGGAGTGTATCTGTACAACTTTATCGGATATAGACATTTGGAAGAGAACGTCATCGTCGTCGTTTTAATAGTAGTAGCAGTATTTTTCTTCTTCTAATTATTATTATTACGCTACTTCACTTCGACCGTTATCATCCTGATCACCCTTTAAAAGCAAAATGGAATATGGCTAATAAAATATTTGAAAAATAACAAAAAGTTGTCGTCTCTGTTAAAGCGAACACATTTTGATAAATGTGTTTGATGGTTAAATGGCAGTTTAATCATTTAGAACTACTTTAAAACTCCACCGCTCACCCATTTTTCAATGTATATATGCATATATATATATATATATATATATATATATATATATATATATATATATATATTTGTTTACTGTTTTTTGGGCAAAGATACCCAACAAAGTCCTCGATTACAAAGAAAAACTTTTCCGATATAAGAGCTTAATATTTATTTATTTAGTTGTATTGAAGTTCAGAACAAAAATTGGTACCGTCAGTTTCAAGTCCAACATAAAGGGAACCCGTAAATGGTAACATGTAAGCGATGTTCGGCTATCGTCAGCCACGTTGTTTCTGTCCGAGGAAAAACTTTTCAGGCCCGTATTTATTTTTTATATAATAAGGTTCATTTTTATTTAACTATAGCTTATTCCTATTTCTGTATATTTTATTTTATTCTAATATGAATTTTCTAATTTTTTATTTTTTATTTAATGCTTTTTAGTAAATATATACTGTTCTGTTTTTGCATTGTTTCCGGCCTGCCTTCCATTAAATTAAGCTTGTGCAAGGGAGATAATTTATTTATCTTATTAATTTTCCTTCCTTTTTTCCGTTAAGGGGAGATAATCCATGTTTTAGTTGGTCCAAGGGAGGTAATTAATCTATCTTATTTATTTTGTTTATCCTTTTTTCTGTTTTAATTATTTTAGGGTAGGTATTTAATTTCTAAGTCTTTTATATATGTGTTGTGTTCGTTATATATTTATATATTATAATATTCTTTATTTTTATACTTAATGTTTATACTTTCAATTTCCTAAATGTTCATTACACTTTACTAATTTATGCGTTTAGTTGACTGCATCTAGAGTACTCTTGAAGGAATTCTTTTAGGTGGGGTCTTCGTTTATTGTTCGGTCCTCCCAGTTTATTAGTAGCGCTTGTCTCTTATGCAAACAGGCTTTAAGGGTCTCACTGCGTATGTTCAAACAGGTCTTTTGAGGGTCATTAATAGTCTTTATAATGTGGTATTTCTCCGCATCACAAAGTTGGCATCGTTTTGAGGCTGGTGAATATGCTGTTCTTCTCTCTATGATCCTCCATTTAATGGTGTTCCGTTGTCTTTTAGCTGCCATAGTCGGGTGGCTAATGCTGTCTTTATCCTTGTTTTTGCCCTGAAGGAACTGTTGCGCATGTAAAATCTCTGTTTAAACGTCCCTTTCGTCCTATATATATTTCTGGTGTATCGTTAGCCTGATGTGTGAGTGTCGCTTCATATACGAGGGATTTCACCCTGTATTTTCCCTCTAATAGACAATCTTCCCTGAATCTGCAAGAGCAGTCCACAATTTCATTTTCATTACGATGATCTTTTTTATTGATCGAGTGGTGGAATAGCTGACCTTAATCGTGTTTCTATTTAACAGTTTGTGCAGCTTATGTTGTGGAGGGTATTTTTGTCTAGAAGTTTCAGAAGTAGGTATCCCACTCTTGTTTTTGTGTTGAAGGCAAACAGACTTGAAAACCAAATGATGTTTCGCCCCCTGTTGTGCCTGTCTTTTTTTAGCTGTTGGGTTGGCTGGTATTTAATGCTTTCCGTGAATCCGCTTTTTTGATGTGCGTCATTGTAATACGGGGCTGCTTGGTTGAAGATGTCGGCGATATATATATATATATATATATGTACATATATATATATATATATGTACATATATAT
>NC_136527.1:139369125-139386625 GCF_053919585.1 Euprymna scolopes
TCCATAGAATGGAAATATGTCACAAAGTTAAACAAGGTTTTTTAATATAGATCCACAGAATATTGTGATAAGTGTTTCAGTGTGAACAGGTATGGTATAATAAATTATGGGGTTTATCTATTTTATTTTTACTTTCATCATATTTTGCTTTAGTTTTGATTCCTTCAAATTCGAAGCTATCTCTTTACAAACCTACCTTTCCATAACCTATCATAATTTAATAAATCAGAGTCAATTTTCTGTAGGCTGTTTTTGAACCCAGTCAACGACGTGTACGTTTACTAGTATATATATATATATATATATATATATATATATATATATATATATATCGATGGATAGCTATATAGATATATATATAGAAATATATATATATATAGAAATATGTATATATATAGAAATATATATATATGTATATATATAAAAAAAATATATATGTATATATATATATATATATATATAGAAATATATATATGCATATATATATCTAAATATATATATATATCTATATGTATATATATATATATCTAAATATATATATATATATGTACATAATACATTTATATATGTACATATATATATAGAAATATATAGATATATGTATGTATATATATATATAGAAATATATATATATATATGTATATATATATATAGAAATATATATATATATGTATATATATATAAAAATATATAGATATATATATATACACAGAAATATATATATATATAGATCGATACATACATAGACATATATGTATACATAGATACAGGTATATATGTATATATATATATGTATATATATATATATATAGATTTGTATCTAAAGATATATATATATATAGATAGATATAGATAATATATATATATATAGATAGATATAGATAATATATATATATATATTTATAGATATATAGATATGGATATATATTTATATATAGATATATATGGATATCGATATATATATATATATATAGATATGGATATCGATATATATATACATATATATATATTGATATGGATATATATATATGTATACATATATATATAGATATGTATATATATATATGTATACATATATATAGATATAGATATGGATATCGACATATATATATATATAAATATATAGATAGATATGGATATATATACATGTATATATATACATGTATATATATGGATATATATACATGTATATATATAGATATGGATATATATACATTTATATATATGTATATATATAGATATGGATATATATATATATATATATATATATATATATGAGTATATATATATATGTAGATATATATAGATATAGATATTATATATATAGATATAGATATGCATATAGATATGGGTACATATATATATAGATAGATATATAGATATAGATGTGATATATATAGATATAGATATGCATATAGATATTGATATATATGATATGCATATAGATATTGATATATATACATATATATATATAAATATATAGATATGTATATATATGTGTGTCTGTGTTGTGAGGTGTATGCTGAAGTGACGGGAAATTGTTTAACATCAGGCGAATGCAGGCAGTCACGAGAGTGAGGGAAACCATCATCGGAGACCTTCTCTTTGCCGATGACTGTGCCCTTAATGCCCGAAATGAGATAGAGATGCAACGTCAAATGGACGGATTCTCCACCAGTTGTAACAACTTTGGTCTCACCATCAGTACAAAGAAGACAGAAGTTATATACCAACCCGCCCCAGGAGATGCATACCATGAACCCGGCATCACTGTCAAAGGGCAGAAGATCCATGCTGTGGAGCAATTCACCTACCTTGGCAGCACCCTCTCCCGCACCGCCAACATTGACATTGAGGTTTACCATAGGATCTCCACAGCGAGCAGTGCATTTGGAAGACTTAGAGACAATGTGTGGAAGAGGAGAGGCATTACACTCGCAACCAAACTGAAAGTATACCGAGTAGTCTTCCTGACAACTTGGACGCCATATAAAAGACATTAAAAACAGCTGAATGGCTTCCACCTCAGATGCCTCCGTAATCTTCTCAACATCCGCTGGCAAGACAGAATTCCTGACACAGAAGTCTTGAAGCGCGCGGGGCTCCATACCATCACCACCATAATCCGCAAAACCCAGCTCCGGTGGGCAGGCCATGTCTATCGCATGCACGACAGCCGAATCCCCAAACAACTTTTCAAATGGGGAACTCAGCCAGGGAAAGCGGAATGCAGGGGGCCAAAAGAAACGATATAAAGACTGTCTGAGAACGTCCCTAAAAGACTTTGACATCAGCCCCCAGTCTTGGGAGAGTCGCGCTGCTGAATGTTCGGCCTGGCGTTGCGTCATCAGCCTAGGAGCCGACAGGGCAGAGAATCAACGCATGACACACGACCAGCAGAAGCGCAAGAGGAGGAAGGAGAGAGCTGCCGGTTCACAGCCTGCCGATACCGCCTTCACGTGTCCAGAGTGTGGAAGAGTCTGCCGAGCACGGATTGGCCTCATCAGCCATCTCAGGACCCACAAACCCCTGACGCCGAACTGATTGATACCTTGGTCATCGTCGACTTCGACGGACGAGCACGCATGCTGAGCAAAACAAAAAAAAGGTCAATTTTTTAAACTTTGACCCCTATTATGACCCCTTACCATTTATTGTTTAGGGCTGTCATTAAGTTATTTAGTTATATCCATGTCTAAGGAACCTATATCTAAAATTTCAAGCGTTTAGACACAAAATTGTAGGAGTAGTTTGGTAGAGTTCTCAAAGGTCAATATTTTTACTTTGATCCCTTTATCGCTAAATTTCTGTCCGGTTACCTATTACATCGATATTCCCAAATCTTAGTAACCTGTATCTCAAATTTCGAGTCTGTAGACTAAAAATTGACGAAGTTATTGCGTAGGGAAATATACACAGACATACACACGCACACACAGACACTTTCACTTTTAAAGATATACTAGCATTTCAGCCCGGCGTTGCCCGGGTGTTTGGATGTGTATGTTGAGCAACAAAAAAAAAGAGGTAGTAGAAAGGCAGGCTCGAACCCGTACAGCAAAGGAGGAAAAGAACGGGGTAAAACCTAACGTTTATGCTGTTACGACCACCGCCAAACCGGAAGCGACATTTTTTAAAATTAAGGCTAGACAAGTGCCTAGTTGAAGCGGAAGATATTAATGTTTTTAGCCAATTTTTCGATATTTGTCGTATGAAAGGTCGAACTTTAAAACGATACTGATCTTGATAAAATCCGTCGCTTCTATTGAAAGTTTAAGGCAGACATGCATACATACATTTATATATTGGTAACTAAAAATTTTCGACCCAAACTGATGAAAAAGCTTGCCCTATCTGTAAATACCCTTTATGTAAAATTTCAATTATTTAGACCAGAAATTGTCTGAGTAATTTGGAAGAGACCACAGAGATCAATTTTTTAAAACTTTGACCCCTATTATGACCTTTTAAAATGTATTGTTTTGGGCTCAAATCAAGTTATTAGGTTAGACCATGTCTAAAATTTCAAGTGCGTAGACTCAAAATTGTCGGAGGAGTTTGGTAGAGTTCTCAAAGGTCAAATCGTTGAACTTTGACCCCTTAATTGCCATATTTCTGGCCAAAAACAGATCACATCGATTTTCCCAAATCTCATTACCTGTATATCAAATTAAGAGTCTGCAGACTCAAAATTGACAGAGTTATTGCGTAGGGAAATGTACACTGATATATATATATATATATATATATATACATAGCTAGATATATATTATTTTTAAAACAGCAGATTACTATTTTAAAAATAATAAATAAATAACTTAGCTATATATATATATATATATATATATATATATATATATATATATAGTGTAAAATTTTGTTTTCTTTTTTATAACCTTCGTTTATTCCTTGGATGAATCTTTGAATTTTCAACAAAATTATACACTATATATGCTCTGCTTCTATAAAATAGATACATTTAGCTTAACTCCAAATTAACGGGTTTGAAATAACAGCCTACACCTGTCAAACGTAAACAGTATACATTGAAAGTAACGATATTTCAAAAACAAACTTATATATATATATACATATATATATATATATATAGTATATATATATATATATATTTAAAGGGGATTAGAACAGCAGTTTAAATATATATATATATATATATATATATATATACATATATATATATATATACATATATATATATATAGACATATATATATAGACATATATATATATATAGACATATATATAGACATATATATATATAGACATATATATATATAGACATATATATATATATAGACATATATATATAGACATATATATAGACAGACATATATATATATACAGACATATATATATAGACATATATATATAGACATATATATATAGACATATATATATAGACATATATATATATAGACATATATATATATACAGACATATATATATAGACATATATATAGACATATATATACATATATATATATAGACATATATATATAGACATATATAGACATATATATATAGACATATATATATACAGACATATATATAGACATATATATATAGACATATATATACATATATATAGACATATATATATAGACATATATATACATATATATAAACATATACATATATATAGACATATATATAGACATATATATATATATAGATATATATCTATAGACATATATATATAGACATATATATATAAACATATATATATATATAGACATATATATAGACATATATATAGACATATATATATAGACATATATATATAGACATATATATATATAGACATATATATATATAGACATATATATATATATAGACATATATATAGGCATATATATAGGCATATATATAGACATATATATATGTCTATATATATATGTCTATATATATATGTCTATATATATATGTCTATATATATATTTAAACTGCTGTTCTAATCGCCTTTATATATATATATATATATATATATATATATGTAGATATAGACATATATATGTAGATCGATAGATGGATGTACATATATATATATATATATAGATATATAGATATACATATATATATGTATATATATAGAGAGATATATATCTATATCTATCTATCATATATATATATATATATATATATATATATATATATATATATATATATATATATATATATATACCTCAGAATAAAATTATCTAACAATCAATTTATGGAGAGTAGAAAACGCATTGTGGATGCGTTATCGGCAACTCCCGTTACTCTCGCTTCCTTTTATTGTCCCTCAATCCTGATTTTTCTGACAATGGGAGAAGCAAAAGCTGTATTCTAGGGTGGCGGAAATTTTCTGTTTCTATGTCTATAATTTTAGCCATGTCACTAGTAAGGGTGTAAACGTTTTATCTGTGCTGACGTTATCCACCTGATAGTCAGGGACCAAACTTTTTTTTTAATTACATTTTTACCCCAAACAAGGCACATTGCCACTTTGGTGTAGGGGGCTACTATCAGGGGCAGCAACTACTGGGGCACTATGTTGGGATTTGGGCAGCAAGATGTCGGTTCACGTTACACTTGAACTTCTGCATGTCAGTACAGTTAGGGAAGCAGGGACCTGGAATGGAATTCCAGAGTCTAGCAGTTCTGGGGAAGAAACCACTGGAGTAGAAAGATCTTTTACATCTAGGGATCTCTACTGTGTGGGGGTGGGATTTAGCTGCCTGTCGGTTTGTCGAGGGTGTCTACGTCGTGGGGGCACAAGGTCTGCAGTCCGCTAAAATACTTGTAGAACAAGCAGAGGGATGCAACGTTTCGTCGATGGGATAGAGGTTGAAGCTTAGATGATAGTTCAGGGTCTATCAGGTTGGCGACTCTCTTTTGAACCTTGTCTAGGAGCGAGAGACTAGCAGCAGATGTACCAGCCCAAATATGATAGCAATACTCCATACATGGGCGAATGGTGGCCTTATAGAGGTACAGGATACTTTCAGGTGTCAGTAGTTTTCTAGCTCGGTAGAGAGAGCCTACCTTTTTTGCAGCGGCCCTGGCAATGTTTTCAATATAATTGTTCCAACTCATGTTTCCTGTGAGCGTTAGGCCAAGTAGTTTGAAAGATGTACTCTCAGACAGGGAGTCACTGGCCATTGCTATTGGTGGCAGAGAGGGTTTCTTGTGATTAATGAAGGAAACCAGTTTAGTCTTGGCAGCATTGAATGTGACCATCCATTTATGTCCCCATTCCACTACAGATTGGAGGTCATACTCTAGTGTTTTTGCCATTTCTTTAGATATGTGTTCATTTGTTTTCCTGTCATGCCTGTTATAGAGCGTGGTGTCATCAGCAAATATACCCATCTCAGAGGCAGTTTTGTCGGGAAGGTCATTAATAAATATTAGGAACAATAGAGGTCTAAGGATAAAACCCTGAGGCACTCCCGCATTTATATCACACTGTAAACAGTGTACGACCGTCGAGGACAACATGGATTTTTCTCTTATCTAAGAAGGATTTAATTATGTTAAGTATTCTACCAGTGATACTATATGATTTAATTTTCCTGAGGAGACCCTCATGCTATACTCTGTCAAAAGCCTTATATATATCTAGAGCTACCGCTCTGCCCTCCCCCGCTTTGTCCAGTGAATGGTATATACGTTCAGAGATTACAGTGAGGATGTCAGCTGTGGAACGGGCTTGTCTAAATTCATATTGTTTGTCAGTCAGAAGTTTAGCATCTGTAAGGTAACGGACTAGAGCATGGTTAATGATGGTCTCAAATATTTTGGCGAAAAGTGGGAGGAGGCTAATGGGACGATAATTTGATGGGCCAGTTCTTTCGCCAGAATTCTTGAATACTGGTACCACAGAAGCAGTTTTCCAACAGCCCGGAAAGCATGATTCATTAAGGCATTTGTTATAGAGTTTGGAGAAAACTGGAGCTACTTCTGCTGGGCACTTTTTTAATAGCACAGCTGGGATGAGATCAGGTCCACATGCTTTTGAAGTGTCAAGGGTTTTTTTATGATGGCGTGTACATGAGCAGGGGTGATTTTTAGATCGTCTAGCGTGGCGTCTGTCCGCAAAGGAAAGTCAGGCAGAGGGTGGTTGAAAGGGTCCAGTGTGGAGTTCAAGGCAAACCGGCTGGCTTGCATATAAGCCTTGTCGGTTGCTGAGCAAACAACCTCGTGATTGTTAGTTAGTGGGAGAATTGTTGATTGCCCATTATATGGTAGATTTTCCAGAAGTCACGATTTCGTAATTTTTTTGCTTCGATGCGTTTTTTAGTGGTTTCAGTAAATTCTCTCTTAGCTGTCGGTATGTCATTCTTTACGTTACTTCTAGCTTCTATATACATCTGTTTGTTTGAACTTGATTATGTCGGTTAAATCTGCGGTATCCATGCTGCCTTTGAGCAATGGCAGTTGCGCAAGTCGAAGTAAACCATTGGGGAGAGTGGAGCTTGCTATAAAATTTCCGCACGGGAACATGTGCTTCAATTGCTGTTTTGAACCATTGAGTGGTCTCATTTGCGCACTGTTTAGCAGGAAGAGAAAAAATATTTCCCCATGGGGCACCTCTTATAAGATCTCTGATGGCTTCCCAGTCAGCCTTTTTATAATATCTCGTTGTTTTGAGCACTGGCTCTTCAGTTTTGGGTCTATAATTTAGGGCGATTTCTACCATTATCACTGCATGGTCAGCGTTCCCGAGTGGGCTGTCAGCATTTGTTATACAATCCTCGGGAACTGTAGTCAGAAACAGATCTAGAAGTGATGCGTGTTGTTCTTGCTGTTTAGAGAAACGGGTTGGAAACATAACCATTTGTGATAGGGAGTGAGATATAGCGAAACTATGTGCTGAGCTGCCCGCTGCATCCGTGGGAGTAGAGAATCCAAGCCAGTTTTTGTGGTGGACATTAAAGTCACCAAATACATGTTTTTGTGCGCTAGTGTCGAGGGAGAGTGTTGCTTCTATGCTGTCAGAGACTATGTTTATTATGGTGCAGTCCTGGGTCGAGAGTCTCGCTTAGTGCTAAGATATCCGGGGTATTTGTTAGGAGAAATGCTTCAACATCAGCTAAATTAGTTCTAAGCCCACGGATGTTAGTGAATGCAAGCCTCAAAGGAGGAGGCAAGTTGGATTTGTTTGTGCCTAGGCCTGGTTTAAGGTTATTTTTTTTATTGTACTGTCATCATGTTTTTAAAGAGTTTCAGTTAGGCGAGGGGGAGCTGAACAAGAGGTTATGCAGGGTATCAGACATGCAACACAAGTTGACCATTAGCTGACCTTTCTTCAACTAGGACTGTGTCCTCAGGAAAGCCCATCGGGGATGAGTGCAGGGTCCCTTTCCATGGCACTACAAACATCCTGATATTATACAACTGTTAATGGAGCAGCCGCTCTAAGCGCTACCAAAGAGTTAGGGCACCTGTACTACCAGTCGGAAACAGCAGCCAGGAACTGTCAATCCGGTACCCTCAGCCCATCAGAAGGAGATCACTCCAATCTAATTGCACTGGCATGTGTGGTACTCAAGCACTCCCAAGTTCCCAGTTTTGAGGGGTGGGATGTTACGGGAATAGGGGAACGGCATTCATTGCCCTTGACAAGAAACAAGATCTACCACTAAGTGTTTTGTCGATTCACTTGTGATAGTGTCTCTGCGCTTGACTAATAGGTAAAGAAGGAGTATGGAAGCCGGCGATAGACAGAGCCTATCTACTCCTTAAGCAATTTAGGTTTGCAGACCGGTAATTTGTTTGAGTCACCAGCTCTAGGAAGGTTGTCATCCAAGATTGGAGAGGCCTCGCTCCCCTTTGGTTTAATTTCAGAGTTTTCCTTCTCCTAGACGGGTGATCTGGGAAGATCTACTGGGTCCATCAGCCCTAAGAGGGTTTGCTCCGCGCCTGGATCCTAATCCAGGTATTTCTGCGACCCCACGTGGTTAGTTAATGCTACAGGGTAAGTTTGTAGAGGTTATATATCTAATGAATAGTTACACTCCTCAAAGTGATTTCGGGGCATGCAGTGTAAGCAGTTTTGTGGGGAGGCTTGTTAGAAAAGCGTTAGTGTGAATTAAGACTTTTACCTTTAGGTTTTTCATTTTTTTAAGCTTTATGTTAGTTTAGGTTCAGGATAACGTTATAGTTTGAGTAGGTATTAGGAATTGAGCTAAGAATTTTGCCCAGTCACTGTATATTTAGATTTACGGAGGTTAAGGTGTAGATGCAGTACACTCAGAGTGTAACTGGAGGTACATTTTAAGACATGGCGTATTCCGTATGTATAATTAAGTAAATAGGTATTTGGGCAAGTTTTCAGTAGATGCAAATAGATAGAAGTTGTGTCAGTGTTTCTACTATTGAGGGGGAGATAGTTTCAGTTTTCATTTAAGAGTCATCGAGCGTTTTGCATGACAGGGAGTATTGGATTTGGTTTAGTATTGTTCGTTGCAAAACCATCTAGGAAGAGGCAGTTGTTATGTAATGAAGTGCATACTTTTGGCTGGTAAGTAGCAAACTGGATAGGAACTCATGTCAGAGGTAGAAATGTATAGATGTTTAGTGATGACTGTTAGGCGGTTAGCATGTGAAAGTTAGGAGCTTGAGGCTAAGGATTCCACTACTAAGGCGTATGTATAATTTAGGGTTTTAGTGGCAGCTAGAGGGGGGGCAGATTGTTAGCTTTCAAGGGTCGGGGTTATTAATTTACAGAATACAGTAAAGTTTCATTTGGATTTAGAGTTTACAGTATTGTTTTAGCTTGGGAGAAAGGAATAAGATCTTCCCTTCTTTTCCACTATTTTGCATGCAGGTTAGACATAGGCAGTCGTCTTGGAGGTAAAGAGAAACAATTATTTCGCCGTGATTCGGAATTCATATTTTTAGGCAGTCATTAAGGTTGGGGACAAAATATCATATCTATTCAGAAAAAAAACCCTAGTGACGCAGCTAATATCACTGTAGATTTCAGTTACAATTATAGTAACAGTTAATTACAAGCTATATTCAGAGGTTTGGTAGAGATGATACCGAGGCCTCTTTATTAATACAAGCGAGCATATGGTAATTGTAGATATTAAGTATATTACTTAAATAAAGTTCTTCTCAGTTCTACGGTAGAAAAAATAAATTCACGTTTGTGCTAATTTCGGAAAAGTTATCCTGCCTAATGCTATTTTAGTACAGAGCGTGGAATTATTAAAGCTGGAACAGAACATGGTTGAGTTTTGCTTGGGGGGGTGAATTTAAAAATCTAACCAGAGAAAACAAGATGAATGCATATATAAATTAAAATACACATAATTACAAAATCAAATAAGAAATTTAAAAGAGAAGAAATAACAAAGTTGGTATTTTTGTAGGACTAGGATGATTTTGGATAATACCTAACTTCCTTGCGCCACGCACGACAGCACTAACAGTATCACGGCTAATCAAATTTGGAGGAGGGGGGGAGTGATTTCTTGGACCGGATATTGTGTGTATGTGTGTGTTCTATTTTTATCTTCCGGGTTCTACGCACATGCGTGTATATGGTAATTTTACTTTTTTTTTGACTTTAGCTCTTCTAGTTTAAAAGGTAGGATTACTCATTACGGAGGCTGTCCTATCAACAGGTGCAAAGTACTGAGGCGTCTGTATTGCCATTTGGTGAATGGATTCTGCACCATGCAGTAGCCTCTGGTGGGCCTCTCGATGCGATATTAGTGGGTAATTGTTACGGCTTTCATGTATTACAAAACAAATTTCTTTCTTTTTTTTCTCTTAGTTTCCCCTCTCTGTCCTGCTCTAAGCAAGTCTGACGACCTAGTCCACAAATTCCAAAATTCCATCATGACAAGTTTCAAGAAAAAATGCACGAATAAACCCGGACCTCCAACTTCCAACGCAGACCATCACTACGATGGTTCCTTCTTCCACATCAGGGGTCTACGTTCTAACCTTCCAGAGGTTGAAGCCCAATTACAGAAAACTAAACCTGACCTTTTATTTTTAAGCGAAACTGGCATTGGACAGACTATTTCTCTAGATTAGTTCGTAATTAAAGGATACTCTAACTTAACTTCTAAATCTGACCCCCAAGATCGCTATGGACATGGAATATGTGCCTATATTAAAGATGGCTTTCCATGTGGTAGGGACATCTCCAGAGAAGATCCTAACTTACCCTATATGTGCTTCCAGGTTGCACTTGCTAAAACTACTGGATTTATATTTACTCTTTATCGCCCGTACAACAGCGGAGTTTCTATCTTTAAAAGCATATCTGAGAAAATTGACCAAGTCCTATCTGCTCATCTTTCAGCTAACTTTCACGTATGTGGAGACTTCAATGTTCACAACGTCGAATGGTTGACCCACTCAAACAAGACCGATGATGAGGGGAGGTTCTGTCATGATTTCTCCATTGCTTATGACCTCACTCAGATTGTTCACGAACCCACCCGTGTGCCCGACAATGACGGCCATTATTCGAGTCTACTAGGCCTTTTTCTCACAACTTGCCCTGAACTATGTTCAGTTTCTGTTCTGTCTCCTCTTGGATCTTACGACCACTCTGTTGTATCAGTTAAGATAAAAATGAAATGTAATAAGTCCCTAGACATACCTCTCAATCGTACAGTATATCGATACACTATGGCTGACTGGGATAACTTCCGTACATTTATATCGGATCTACCTCTATGTTCCATGTTTAAAAAGAATGTGTCCTCTATAGTATCGGACCGGATGGAATGGTTAATTGTAGGTATAGACCGTTTCATACCATCGAAAAAGTTTCAGCAAAAACCTAACAGCCAACCATGGTTCTCTTCTTCAAAATGTGCTGCTGCCATTGCACACAGAAATCACTTTTTCCACAGCTTCCAACGTAATAGATGTATGGAAATTAAAGCCGCTTTCAGGACTGCCAGCAACCATTGTAACAAAGTAATAAAGAACGCAATAGAGTTGTATGCTCAGTACGCCAAGTCCAAAGTAGCTGAGCAGCAGCTTGGTTCCCACCAGTTTTGGCAAATAGCAAACAGAATCCTGAACAGAAGCGTGTGCTCTATCCCAACTATCATCAATGGACCTGAGGTAATCTCATCAGCATCAGACAAAGCCAAACTCTTTGTCAAGAACTTTGCAGCTTATTCTACCCTTTGCGACAAAGACCGCCAACATGCAATATTTCCTCCTGTATCAGAAAACACGCTATGTGATATACATATATCTGTACGTGATGTTGCCAAACTAATTAAAAACCTTGATTCCAGTAAAGCAACCGGCCCTGACGATATTCCAATTATAGTACTAAAAAAACATCAACCAGAACTAACGTCCATACTTACAAAACTGTTTAAACGTTGTCTTAAGAAGAATTGCTTCCCATCACCCTAGAAAATATTATCAGTGTGCCCTGTATTTAAGAATTCAGGTGATCGCTCATTCCCTTCTCAGTATAGGCCAATAAATCTCCTATACGTCATGAGTAAGTTGCTGGAATTTTTGTTAAATAGAGAAGTAATCAACCATCTTAGCAAAAATAACCTTCTTAGTGACACGCAATATGGTTTCCGTTCTGCTAGATCTACAGCAGATGTGCTTACAGTTATATCTTATATGATTAGCGAATCTCTCGACGGAGGAAACCTTTCTAGAGCAATTGCTCTTAACATATCCAAGGCCTTTGATAGGGTATGGCATCACGGTTTACTTCACAAGATCTCTAGCTATTGTATAGCTCGAAATGTCTTCGCAATTATTAAAGCATTTTTCTCTGACAGGTTCATAAGAGTAGAAGTTGAGGGGCAAAAATCAGAGCACGTGGTACAATGGGGAAAGGAGTGGCTGGTTACTTTTAAGGCATCTAAAACCAAGTTTCTCTCTTTACATCATCAACGCTCTGATCCCCATTTGGCTTCAGTTGAAATGAATGGCTCTCGTCTTGAGGAGGCCTCAAGTTTTGACAAGCTTCTGGGCTTGACCTTTACTCCTGATCTTAAATGAAACACGTACATCAAATCTGTTGCCAAGGCCGCTGAAAAAATGGTGGATCCTTCTATCGATCCAGTAGATTTATCACTGCTGATGCAATTCTCTATCTATATAAGAGCCAGGTATGTCCAAGGATGGAATACTGTTGCCACATCTGGGCAGGAGCTGCTAGAAAGGACCTGCCCTACCTTGATAGAGTTCAAAATAGACTTGGTAGTCTCGTAGGAGTTATCCTTTTCTCTTTCCTACACTCTCTATCTCACAGAAGAGATGTCGCGAGTTTGTCTCTGCTTTATCGTTATTTTCATGGAAAGTGTTTGACTAAGCTTCAGTCTATGGTCCCCCCCTCGCCAAACTTTCACAAGAAACACCCGTCTAGCTGAAAACACTACCACTAATTCCCCCACTCTTTATCTGTGCCTAAACCTAAACGTAGATTCCATGAGCAAAGCTTCTTTCTTAGAACTGCACGCCTGTGGAATTGTCTTCCATTTTTCTGCTTTCCAGCTTATTACAATATGGTTGTCTTCAAGTCTAACGTAAACAAGTTCTTGATGAGCCATCCCACTTGTTAACAAATTTACCGAATTTCAATTACTAACGATTAATACATTGTCCAATTTCTACTGTACACTCTTTAACCCTTATCCTCGAGTGGTCTCTTGTCCTTGATAAGTGGTGATGCCTATTTAAAAACAAAAAAAATCAACTTGTATGGAAACCTGTGATTTTAGGATTTACAAGGTATATCTGGCAGTAATATTAGATAGATATCTATAATATAAACCTAAACGTCTGTGTGCGCGTGTGTGGTCACGAATAGGCTCCTATATGGTTAACTATTTTAAAAAACTGATTAAATATAATGATAGAAGATGTATCGAGGATCATGAATGGGTATGTTTGAACTCGCAGAACGGTGGTTCATAAAAATTGTGGGGTCTGCATTCGCGCCTGTCCCCAAAGTATGGGAATAAAAATAAAAACAAAAACGTTTACAAGAATACTTTGATAAGTATGTTTCAACTTAAATAAGGATGGTATAATACAATAGTGGGGGTGTGCGTTCGCGCTTGTACTCCATGGACTGGTCATGTTGTCCGAATGCCGGATCTCCGCCTCCCAAAACAGATTTTCTACTCTCAGCTTGTTGAGGGAAAGCGTGCCCAGGGTGGCCAAAAGATGAGGTATAAGGACAACATCAAAGCAAATCTAAAGCGGTTTCACATGGACCTTGAGACATGGGAGGACGTGGCTGGGAGCAGGTTGGCATGGAGGAGCGCTGTCCACAAAGGTGCTGCGCTTTATAGTAGTGACCTAAATCAAGCTGCTGAGGATAAACGCAAGCACAGAAAGGACAGATTATTAACCAGACACACCCAACCCCACCCCACCACCACTACCTTTATCTGCCCAAATTGCACAAGACAAATTGGGTCTAGGATTGGGCTCTATGCTCACCTGAGGACCCACAGAAGCCACAACGGAGGACAGGTACGTCCAAGGATGGAATACTGTTGCCACATCTGGGCAGGAGCTGCTAGAAAGGACTTGTCCTGCCTTGATAGAGTTCAAAATAGACTTCGTAGCCTCGTAGGAGATGTCCTTTTCTCCTCCTTGCAACCTCTATCTCACAGGAGAGATGTTGCGAGTTTGTCTCTGATGTATCGTTATTTTCATGGAAAGTGTTCAACTGAGCTTCAATCTTTGGTCCCCCCTCGCCAAACTTTCACAAGAAACACTCGTCTAGCTGTAAACACTATCAATAATTTCCCCCACTCTTTATCTGTGCCTAAACCTAAACGTAGATTCCATGAACAAAGCTTCTTTCTTAGAGCCTGTGGAATTGTCTTCCGTTTTCCTGCTTTCCGGCTGACTACAATATGGTTGTGTTCAAGTCTAAAGTAAATAAGTTCTTGGTGAGCCGTTCCATATAAGTTATTAAATTTACCAAATTTTCATTACTAACGATTACTATATTGACCAATTTCTACTGTACACTCTTTAACCCTTATCCTTGAGTGGCCTCTGGGCCTTGATAATGTGGTGATGCCTTTGTAAAAAAAAAAAAAAAAACAACAGTCTTACTCGGACACGAGTGACCGCCGATGATGATGATGATGACTCCATGGAAATATGGCACAAACTTTAACAAAGACTTTTCATATCTATTTGCGTAAGTATACTTTGATAATTATGTTTCAGTTTGAAGAAATATGGTATAATAAAAGTAATGGGTGTTCGTTCACGCCTGACCTCCATAGAATGTTAATATGTCCAAAGTTTAACAAGTTTTTATAAAAGAGGTGGGCGTCCACAATAACATCTTAACTTTAATCTTAATTAATGTTAGCTTTTATTTATTTTTTTGAGTTGAATCATATTGTGTCGAATAAATACACCTCATAAATTCACGTTCTTATTAAAGTGAAAGCCAAAAAAAGTCGAACGTTTAGACAATTCTCGACACAAATTTTGCATAACTCTGTTTTTTTCCTTCTCCACTTGCACATGGCACTCTTTCGAAAATAGATAAATAATAAAAAAATAAGAACGTTACTTGTTATCGTGTCAAAAGAAGGAAAAAATCCTGCTCTTATTATTATTACGTGTCTTTTTGAAAACATTTTTATTTTTATTTACATATCTGTTTAAGCTTTTTGTCAGTGTACTAGAAGGAATTCAGTTGATTGAAACCCTTTCTGCGTGTTATTTACATTACAATAGTACAACCCTGAACCCGACGGCGAAATACTACATCGTTCAATACTGTAAAACTGAAACGAAGCTGTTCTGCTTGAAAAGGGCGCCATTTTGTTCTTATTCATATTTATATCGATTCTTTCCTTTAAAAAACTAAAGTAATTACGTGTTTACTTTTTTTAATATGCCATTTTGCTGTTTCGAATTATTTTACTAAAGTAAGTAAAGCTTCATTATTTTTCAAGACTGTTTTTGTTTCTTTGTTTTTCGATATTTCGTCGATATTATTTAGTAAGAGTGTTTAGCAGAAAAGCAAACAAACGACTACCCGAAAAAATAAAATAAAAATAAATATAGAAGAAATGTGTTACCATAGTCAATAAAAGTTCAGTTAATGTTTTTTTTTTGTTTTGAAATAGTTTTTAATGCTCTTTACTGGAAATAATTTCAGCGACCCAAAATTAAAACGAAATTTGAGGCAATAACTACTTAAATGAATTTTTATATAAGCTACACATGCCATAATCGAATATTCCTCAAGCACTAAATAACGTTGAAATATGTTTATAAATATTCCTTACGTTGACGGAACTCTATTAAATTGTTAACACAGAATTCTCAGGTGCCCCTCCTTCAAATTGAAAATGGGGCTCTCCATTTCAAAGTCGATGTCATTTTGATTGTTTTTAAAACCGGTTCGTGAATTAAAACAAATTTTTTAACACATTACTTAAAAATACCAACCAATGAACTTTACGACCATACTCCTTGCATATTTATATTATTATTACATATATAACACTTTCTCTTTGTAAGGAAACATAAATTTGTCGGTCACTATTGGCTACAACAGAAACAAATTTTAAAGTACACTGAAAACTACAAAAAAAAATTTTTCTAATTTTTGTATGAGACGAACCTTAAAGGGTGGTGGTGTTTGATCAACATTGCTGGGGAGCCATGATGTAATATACTGTTTTGTTTGTAAATCCTCGAAACAGTGTTTCATGGTAAAAAATGATGATCCCTTGTATAAATAAATTATTGGTATTATAGTAAATTCGAGAGCGAGTTGATGCAGTGATTACAAAGTATATTATGTATTTTTAACTGGCCTTTCCGATGCAGCAATCGGATTTTAGAAAAAAATAAATAACAAAGGAACAACAAACATAATTGCAAAAAAACCTTGTTCAAAATTATTGGCACGGCTTTGTTTTTCTTTTAGTATCAGTATAATATCAATCAATTTCCGGTTTACGTGCTTTCTGAACTTTTTTATAGCCATATTATGCTTGTTTAACGCTAATTCAGTGAATAATTTTTTTCAGATAATTTTTAGATAGCGATTTATTTAAACTATTATAAGTGACTAAATTATAATTTTCAATCGCCATGGTTAAAACTAAGGAACACAGCGAAGACGTCAGGAAGCTTGTTGTAGCATGCCATACCAATGGGGAGGGCTATGATAAGATTTCAAAGAAGCTAAACCTTCCCAAATCCACTGTTAGAGCCATAATAAACAAGTTCAAATCGCAAGGCCACGTTATGAGTTTAGAGGGTAGAGGGAGAAAAAGGATTCTTTCCCCAAGAGATGAACTGAAAATTGTTCGACAAGTAAAACAAAACCCAAGGATCTCTGTTGTGGAGATTGTTGATGAACAGAGCACCTCTGGAGTGAATGTATCTCGACATACAGTTGGTAGAGTTTTGAAGAGAGCTGGTTTAAAAGCATGTCGTCCGAGAAAGACTCCCTTATTGAAGCCTATGCACCTGAAAGCAAGGCTAG
>NC_136527.1:139391625-139396625 GCF_053919585.1 Euprymna scolopes
ATTAATGAATTAATGTATATTGTATTTTCACATAAAAACTATGAAAAAATTCATGGATATTGTAGTATCCCATAAAAACCATAAAAAATTCATTTATAATGTTATATCACATAAAAAATATTCAAAATTTTCTTGATATTTTAGCATCACGTAAACACGATTAAAAATTCGAGAATCTAGTAGCATCACATAGAAAGTATAAAAAATTCATTGATATTGTAATATCAAATAAGAATTAGCTGTAACGTAACCCCCCATCGAGGAGCGTTAGAACTACGCTGAAGTAGCTTTGTATTCCCGGATGACACAAGATAACCCAAGGATTTAAGATAGAGAAGATAAATATAGATATATTTTAATTCACTGTCAAAATGGATATATTTGTTTTTCTTTTGGGTTGGAAGACCCGAGATATTTTGTTATTTGGGAAAAACTCAATAACAGGAAATGCAAGGATGTTAGACGAACATATTGTACTCGTTGAGTGATGATTGGTGACCTCGAGGTTATGTGAATTCTAGTCTTGAATGGGGTCTCAGATCGTTGGGGGCTTAGCGTCATTTGATTGGCTGGGGAGACTTCAACACCACCCACATCGGATCGATGCGCTCTAAAATTGAACAGATTGCTCGTTGAATTCGGGGAGAACAGGTCGTATAAACCCGCCGTTCCCTGGGAGATGTGACCCCTCCCCACCTCATCCATCCGTCGGTCGCTGTCTGTGAAGAGAGTTGAGACTTTGAAAAGAACTTACAAAATCTGAATGAGAATTGTAAAAACATTGGTACATATTTTTATGAGAATTAAGCTTTTGTAGATAGACTACAATCGTTGTCTTTCTTCCTGCCTGCCGCTTCGATATTCGCTTTCAGCATACCAGATTATGTAAGAACCTCCGAGGAGCCTAGACGACCACGTGCCGAGATCCAGTGAAATAAGAGTCCTAGCCACCTCATTGAGGGAGGCGTTACATAGCCAAAAATTTATGGAAATTGTAGTATTACATAAAAATTATTAAAACATTCATGAATATTGTAGTATCACATAAGAATTATTTAAAAATACATAGATGTTTTAGTATCACATTAAAATTATGAAGAAATTAATTTTTATTGTAGTACTACTTAAAAATATGACACATTTTTTAATTCTTGGATATCGCAATATCGCATGAAAATTATAAAAAAAATCATGGATATTATAGTATCACATAAAAATTTTTTTAAAACTCACAAATTTTGCAGTATCACATAAAAATTATAAAAGATTCATGGATATTGTATTATCACATAAAAATTATTAAATAATATACGGATATTAAAAAATTCATGGATATTGTAGTCCCATAATAACCTATTAAAAAACAATTAAAATTAGTAAAAAGTTATGGATATTGTAGTATCACATAAAAATTATTAATAAATTCATGGATATTGTATTTTCATATTAAAACTATAAGAAAAACGATTTGCTATGATACCGAGCAAAAGGTAGTCATATTTTGAATTTTCGGAATAAAAGCTTGTATTAAAGATGGAGTGGGAGTGTCAGTGCTTGGTACTGAGTTTACCCATCCATGGCGTGATAAAAAAATTCAAAGATGGCTACATCAACACATTGTCATAAAAATGTGTTTCTCTGCTGTATAAAAAAAAAAGAAAATTACTCGATCAAATTAAGTAAAATTTTTTTTCGGGGATCTTCAGTCCATAACGGACACATACAATATAACCTTTTTTTTGATATTTTCATTTTTAAGTACCAAATTTTGATATGCTTACCATTTTTGTATGCCCTTCTATGTGGCTTTTAGTTAGGATATCGTAGATCGGTGGCGTAGCGAACACATTCTCCAGCAAAATGAAAACGACAAACAGCAGACATATGCAACAATTGAAAGCTGGAAAAAATAAAATCAATAACTCAAAAATGTTTAAAATGAAATACGCATCAAGTGCACTTGAATGCCAAATCACAACGTCATATTAGAAAAATAAACAAATATTTTACTTGTGTGAAATTTATAACATAAATATATTTCGGAGCTAAACTCCATCCTCAGTATTTTGTTTTCTTTCTTTTTTTCTTTTCTTCTTCTTTCTTTTTATGCTGTAAAAATATTTTTCAAAATACAATCGCTCAGATACAATTCGCGGCTCTTTACAATCAGAGGTTTTTGGTCAAGATCAAAGTGTAGTATCTGTTCTTCAGATGCTGTGCACTTTCATTTCTTGTTCTCTTTCGGTGGAGGAGAAATCCTTCACGACTGAGACAATTTTTATTTTTGTACCTTTTCTCCACGTTAAAAAACGACCCTGGTGTCTAACTCTGTCCCGTGGGGAGGCATAGTAAATAGGTACAATCAGAGGTTTCTTTCTCCAACTTTACAATAAACTCAATAGCTCCAAAATATATTTCGGTGCTAAGCTCCATCCTCAGTATGTTGCTTTCTGTCTTTTTTTCTTTTCTTTTTCCTTGCCATGCTGTAAAGTTGGAGAAAGAAACCTCTGTTTGTAAAGAGTTGCACATTGTATCTCATGCGTTGCATCTCAGCGGTTGTGTTTTGAAACGTTGGAACAGTGCGTAGGCAACGTGAGAATAACGTCAAGGGTGTGAGTTCCATTTAGAAACGTTGATTTAATTTGAATAAAAATAAAATATGCATCAAGTGCGTTTGAAAGCCAAATCACAACGTAATATTAGGAAAACAAATATTTTACTTGTTTGAAATTTGATGCAAAAAAAAATGTAACCTCCGACCTTCTTTTCAAACTTGGAAATTTGACGGAATTTTGAACGTATATACCATACGCTGCATAAAGCAGAGAAGGGGAGGGCAGTGGTAGGGTATGGCACGATGGTCGTCTCAGGAAAGTCAGATCAGACGGTATCATTGGTCGAATAATTTAACATAATTAAATCCTTCTAATATATAAAAGGCAAAATCTGTGTGTGTGTGTGTGTGTGTGTGTGTGCGTTTGCATGTCTACAAAAAACTTTCGACAAACATGTTGCAACATGACGAAAGCATTATCGTTTGAAAGCTCAATCTTTCGGACGACAAATATTGAAAAATTAGTTCAAAAAATGAATTCCTTCACCCTCAACTCGCCAGTTTTCTACAAGGAGGGGTCGATTTTTCCGCCGACATTTTTGCAGGTCATCGTCTTCTTTCGATTGACTAACCTTAATTTCGATGTTTGCGACCTCCGGTTACGCCATGGATGCATCGGCAAAGACGTCGCATTTTTTTTTCACCTTTGTTTCCTCCCTTGCGTTACGAGTTCGGGTTCGAGCCTGCCTGCCTACTACTCTTTTTTAACATCTCTCTCCACCCGGGCTGCCTATTGTTTTGATTTTTTTTTTGGGGGGGGGGGCTTCTTTACTCAACACACCAAGTCTTAAATAAGAGAAGAACCCAGGTTGTCATCGATGGTCGTACATCCAAACAATATGATATAAATGCGGGGGTAGCTCAGGGGGTTTTCCTTGGACCACTATTATTCCTGATATTCAAAAAAAACAAAAAAACTCCCTAATACAATAGTCTCTGAGATGGTTATATTTGCTGACAACATCTTGCTCTATGACATGTAAAACAAATAAACACATATCGTCGAAATAATTGGTGTCATACCCCCCATTCGAGATGATGGGGGATGTGTCTCCTAGCAGCTTCGGCTGCAGGGAGACATGTAGAGTACCCGTCAAGGATCCGTTCTTGACACTCAGTCCGACAGGTGGGCAAGGGCAGAAACCCTAGAGGAAGACCTCCAGTCGGTAGTTGAATGAGAGCAAAAATAAAAAGATGGTAATGGCCAATGCTGCCAAGACTAAGATCGTCTCCTTTAATAATTAAAAAAAACAAAACATTTTCAGCCACCAATAGCTATGTCTAAAGATACATTAGACAAGCATGGAATACTGCTGCCATATCTGGGCAGGAGCTGCAAAAAATCGCCTATCCTGCCTTGACAGAGTACAAAATAGACTTCGTGGCTTAGTGGGGAATGCCCTTTTCTCTACCCTGCAACCTCTCTCCCACAGAAGAGACGTTGCGAGCCTATCCTTGTTTTGTCGTTATTTCCATGGCAGGTGCTCGTCTGAACTCCAATCTCTGGTCCCCCCTCGCCAATCTTTTCATGAAAAACACCCGTCTAGCCGAATCCACTGTGAAAAATTTCCCCAACTCTTTATCTGTGCCTAAATCAAAACGTGGATTCCATGAACAAAGCTTCTTTCTTAGAACTGCACGCCTGTGGAACTCTGTTCCCTCTGCCTGCTTCCCACCGGACTACAACTTGGATGTGTTCAAGTCCAATGTTAACAAATTCCTAATGAACCGCCCCCTTAAGTAAACACTTCATCAAATCTCCACACTAACGTAATGTATTTGCAATAACCCTTATCCCTGAGTGGCTTCCGGGCCTTGATAAGTGGTGATCACTGTGTAAAAAAAAAAAAAAATTACCTGAAAGTACCTCACCAACGCCACCATTCGCTCATGTATGGAGTATTGTTGATCTTGATGGTGAAAAATGAAATATAACCATTTTTTATTTATGCTCTTAGAAATACTTACTCAAATTATGCGATTTTTAGAAGATGCTATTTTCGTTCTGTGATGGATACCTAGAAAATACATCATACAGACTTTCTGCAATTTTTTTATTTTTATTGCCGCCATAAGTGCCTATCTGAATAAGCACTCAAACAATATTGCGTGACATACAATATCGTTCAAGAGGGGAAAAGAAAAAAGAACTTAATTACTTTAAAATTTAATCTAAAATGACTTTTTCTAATTAAGCCGATGATGAAGGTTCTCATACTGGATTTCTCTTTTTTTACTATTAGGTCCCATTTGACTGGGGCAGACTTCTCTTTGGGCTATTGCATTGGACTTATTTTGGACTTCATTCTTCCTAGTAATCTATTTTGCATTTCGAATCAACTCGAGAGAATTTTCATGTAAACTGAAATATTATGCGAAGTTTGTT
>NC_136527.1:139399125-139424125 GCF_053919585.1 Euprymna scolopes
CTATGGATTAAATAGAAACCGACGTGAAAACAACAAATATATTCTATTAAAAATATTTTTCTTCAAAATCTTTGGATTCGGCATTAAATAAGCCGAAAAGGGTTGATATGCCGTAAAACAAAAAAAACAACCAACCAACCAATCTAAGAGACGCCAACTGACTAGCAAGCTAGGTTTTATTTAGTTTTTCGTCCCCGGCCTTGGCATTATCTACTGCCAAGGCCTCATTTGGGGTAGGAAGAAACTTAGGCACTAAGGCCAGTAAGGGGAAGTGGGGGAAAAAAGGGGTCTTTTCTAGTCCTTAGCTAGACTGTACTTTATTATAAAACCTACTCTAGAGTTTCTATCACGCACTGTTCTGCCTAACATTCTTACCAGGACCTACTTAAAATAACAGCTCCCCAGCTTACGGGATGGCAGGCGACATTCACGCTGTGATAAAAAGAAAAAAAACATAAAAAACATATAACATTATATACAAATAACTAAAAGGGAAAAATATGTACAAACTAAGGGGAATTTTTTTTTTTTTTTTTTTAATTTAATGGGGGCGAGATGATGGGGAGGGGGGCAAACTAGAATACACCCAAAAAGAAAGAAAAAGAAAACAAATTAACAAAATGCCTATGGGGGCGGGTTAGTAAGGGGACCCTCCCTACCTATTTGCTGGTCTGTCATGTGAAACACCCACTGTCTTCCGGTCATCTTCCCCCGGGGGGAAAAGAGGTGAAAGCAAGCAGGTCGTTCCCTAGAGGGGAGTGGAGGACCTAGGGAATTGTATGAAAAATAAATTTGGGTTGGGGACAACAGGGATGGATGGCGTCTTCCAAGATAACGTACGTGATGGGCAAAAATAGGCCTGAGACAAAATAAAACAAGTGGACTTTTGGGCATCTTTGGAAGCTCTCCTAGTGCCAATCTATCAAAAATAAAGAGCTATGGGAACAGGATCCACACGCATACTACCCTAGCCTAGGCCCTACAAAAAGCACTCTTGGTGGTTACACGCCTATCTACCCAACTTATAAGGTAAACCTTATATTACTTGTCTTGATGGGGCTGGGTTCAGAGAAAAATAAACCTCAGCACCCTAGGACAAATACCACTAGGGCGGAAACACGAACTGAAATCTAGCGCCTCGTCGGATGCACAAACTAGTGTTGTGCACCCATCTCCTATCAAAGTCCATGCGGTGCAATCTTTTCCAATCACATCTGATTTTCGTTTTAAGTTGATGCTTAAAACGAACGACCAGATCGTGATCAGAAACAGATTGCTCCCCATGGACAATGTCCAGACGTGAAACCCACGTCACTAACCTAGCCACCGCTAGGATCGCTAGAAACACCACCCGTTTCTCCCTGTCAAACGGCGGATCCACATTGTCGACCACGTACGCTAAATCAAGTGGCACCGACTGCTCGGGGTCGATGCGAGCCGTTACCCCTTCGACATACTCCCAGAGACTCCGCACCCCGCTGCAAAGAAAGAACGCGTGTTCTCTCGTCTCCTCCTCATCTTCATCATTGCAGCGTGGGCACGGGGGATAATAGTAATTACTGTCCCTAAAATCCCTGGCTAGTTTGCCAAAGAGTGGCAGCGCGTCTCGGACTAGCCTTCACGTAATCGAAAACTCCGAATTATTTAAATGGCTACTGGCAGGCGCCCAACTCCACAGCGAGAGAACTTCCCCCCTCGACAGATGCAGCCGCTCCACCAGCGGGTCTTTTGCAGTCCCCACCACTAAATCCCCATATAGCCTCCACCTAGGCCGTGCAAGGTCACTGGACCCCGGCAATGCCCTAAGGGCGGCTCGGCATTCGGTCAGGAAACACCTTTCCCCCACCGGTCTTCTGCGACCTTCAGCGGCAGGGTCGGATATAAGCCGTGGGAAAGCTTGCTCCACGACTGGTACCCAGGGCGTTTCCTCCAACAGTGTCCGACTCAGGAATGCCAATCTTTCTGCGTGCTTGTGACTTTGCAGATCTGGCATCCCTAAGCCTCCCTCGCTAAGCTTCTGTGTACAGACCTGTCTGCGGACATACGGCTTTCCTCCCTTCCAAAGAAGTTTGAAAAGGAGGCGCTCTAAAGTGGTTCGCAGGCAGGGGAAGAACAGATAAATGGTAAAGGATCAGCGGAAACACATACGTGGCACATGCCTCCGCGCGATCCTTCAAGGACAATTTCCTCCGAATCCAAGTCCTCACTGACGACTCGACCTTAGTCTGTACTTCCGACCAATTTTTGTCCAGCTGGAGGTCCGGCCCGAACCACACACCGAGGATCTTTACTGGGCCATCTGTCCAGGCGAACATGCCTGGAAGCGGGTTTACCCCGGTCCAGGCGCCCAACCGCAGGCCAACGGACTTGCTGCAATTGATCACGGCCCCTGTTACAACTTCATACTCAGCGATCGCCTCTATCACCGCTTTAATGTCGGTTCGTCGTGCAATGAACACGGTGACGTCATCGGCGTACGCGGACACCCTGGCAACTTTGCCGCCAGGCAGAGCTATGCCGCGTAGGACTGGTCTCGCCGCCTCGTCCCTTAATTTGCGAAGGAAGGGCTCCAACGCCAGGACATAAAGCAGAGGCGACAGCGGACAACCCTGCCGCACCGACCGGGAGACCCCAAAGGACTCCGACAACCTACCATTTACTTGCACCACCACTGCGGGATCACGATACAGGGCAGAGATCCACTTGCGGAAGTCCGGACCAAAGCCGGCGGTTTCCACAACAGCCCTCAGGAACCCATGCTCCACCCTGACGAACGCCTTGGACTGATCTAAATTGATCAGCGCAGCTTCAGTGTCGTCTTCTACCCCCTCTAAGATCGTGCGAATCAAGTGCAGATTGTTCTGAATCGATTGACCCTTCACAGCGTAGTTCTGATCCGGTTCGATCAAGTCGCCGATAACAACCTGCAGTCGGTTCGCAAGAATGCGGGACAAAATCTTGAAATCTGCGTTAAGCAGAGTGATGGGTCTATAGTCGTCTAGATTCCACCCTCCATGTTGGTTCCCCTTCTTCAGAAGCGTGACCACTCCTTTGGTTACCTGCCTCGGGATCGAGTCCTGGGCAAACCAGTGGTTAAACACGCCCGTCAGAAGGGGCACAAACATGGGTGACAGCCTCAAGAACAGTTCGTAAGGTAAACCATCGAGCCCCGGAGATTTGTTGCGGCCAACCTGCTTCAACGCAGTAATGACCTCACGCTCCGTAACCATCCCCTCGCAGCTAGCCGCTCGGGCCGCAGTAAGGCGGGGCGAGCCAGCTAAATAGCTGCCAAACTCCTGGCCGCGGAGTCTGGGTAGTTTGGTGAAGCGCTCCTCCAAATGTTGCCGAAACCCATTGCAGATCTCCCGTGTCGACATGAGAGAGCGCCCTCCCAGGTTATTCACCTCCCGAATGTACCCATCCATGCCACGTCTTAGGGCGGCCCCACGCTCAACAGCGTCAGCGTTCACGGCTTTGTTGGAGACTCTTTGTAACCTAGCCCTAACTACTTGACCTTCATAACGCTCGCTAGCCAAGCGCTGAAGGTCCCCCTTAACTAGAGCTAGTTCTAGGGAATCCCCCCCTGCCACCGCCCGGGTCAATCTATCCTCTAAGTGCCTTTTGGTCCGAGCCCTAGTTAACGCGAGGTGTTGGCTGTATTGGACACAAAAGCACCTAATGGTAGCCTTAAGATAAACCCACCATCTACTCCCGGTAACCGCCCCCACTAACTCCCTCTGAATTAGTGATGTCAGCTGCTCCTGGAAGTCGACCGACTCCAATAAGGAGACGTTCATCTTCCAGTAGCCAGCCAACCTAGGCCTATTTCCTAGTTTTAAACGGGCCAACACCCGTTTGTGGTCCGAATGACCTAACCAGTGGAACGTGGGACAAGATAGGAAATCTATATCGCCCCTTCTAATTAACATCCTGTCCAAGTATGTACTTGGACCGGCGGCCGAGCTAGATTGCCACGTCCACATCTCCCTCCCGGGGTGATCCAGACGGAACCTCTCGACCAGATCACACAAGGCCATCAGGTCAGACAGGCTGCTTTCACCCCCCCCCGATCTTATCTATGCTGGGGTCCAGGATGGCATTCCAGTCCCCCATTAAAACTACCCGCTCCAGACCCGAAGAGAGAAACACCTCCACCCGCCAAAAAAAGGAAACCCTCTCGCTGGCGATGTTAGGCGCATAAACTGCCACGATCCGAAACGCGCCGCTTTTAACAGCAACATCGACCACGACCAGCCTCCCATGAGCGTCCGCGTGGACAAGCGTAACCGTCGCAGACAGAGTGCGACTCACTAGTACAGAAACCCCCCGGCTATAGAGACTGCCATATGCTGAGTAAACATCAAAATCGTTCACCAGCACATCGCAGTCCCCGGCCCCAACAAAGTGGGTCTCTTGTAAGGTGGCTACATCTACCTCAAGGGCCACGAGATCCCTCAGCACGCGAGCAGCCTTGCTTCGGGATCTCATGCCCCTCACATTCAAACTAGCTAGATTCAAGCTCGTTAACATGCTTCCACTACCTAGTAGTATTCGTCTACTAGGGGTCTAAAGTCCTCGGGAGAGAGGACATCGAAGGTCTGGCCCAGACTGCCCTTGAGCAGGTCGGGCGTAAGCCGCCCGTTCCTGGCCAGACCTCCCACGTCCAAGGGGAACATCAGTTTAATCGCCCTATAGAAGGAGGGGTGAACATAAATGGGGACCCATCCCTCACACTGCTTAGCAATTTTTCCTAGAGATGGATGCTCCTCGTCGATGAGGCTGAAGCCCGGGAAAGTTGTTTTTCCAGCCTCCAGCATCCTCCATGAGGCCTTTGCTCTCCCTCCCCTATTTGGCCGAATGAAGGTGATCAGATTCGGGGCGTCGGTGAAATTGCGGGGGTCTGTTACATCCTTCTTGTCGATGGTAGTTAACTTCTCGAGCTGTCGGAGGTTCTTTTTCTGAGTACCATTCAGGTCTCCGACAGAGAGTTCGGCATCACAAAGACGCTCCCCAGGCCAAAAAGGATATTTCCTTGTTTTTTCTGTCCTGGAGGGCGCCTTTTCTTCCACAGGCTTCTTTGCCGACGCCGCTTCTTGGTCTTCCAGAGTTGTTCTTTCCGGCTCCGGAGTGTTGAATAGGGGAGGGGTAGGCTGAGCGTCTTCTTGGGTGAGTGATGCTGGAGGCTCAGCTGGTGGGTGCTTTTCCATAGACTCAGGGGGAGTCTCTTCGATATTCTCTTCTGGAGGAAGCTCCTGTGTGACTTCTTGGGGAGGCTCTTTTCTGTCTCTTTTCTCTTGTTTTTCGGAGTATTCTCCTCCCCTTCCGATTCTGAGGAGCTTGTTGGGAGCTTCCTCTTAGCAGTCGCCGCAACTGCCCTCGATGTTGTAGGGGCCACCTCCATCTTCTTGCCCTTCTTTGCGGCGACTGTGCTCCATTCTTTCTCCCCCTTCGTCTTCACCGGCTTCTGTCCTTCTTCCTTGGGCTGGTCTGGTTTTTTGGTTGTTGCTGCTGCTTCTTTTGTTGCTGCTGCTTCTTTTCTTGAAGGACAGAAGCGGGCCATGTGTCCGGGCTTCAGGCATTGCCAGCACAGCGGTCTTCTTCTTTCTACTATAACTGCCATGTTCCAGCCCTCACATGTCAGCTGGGCGGGGATCTGTTGAAAGTTCTTCCTATCAACCCTAATATAAATCTTGTAGGTCCCCGTGATGATGTTCCGGGGACCTTTGACCGGGTGCACCCCCTCTACCTGACCGAACTGTGCTAGTGTCGCACCCAGCAGATCCTCCCCAATAAAGCACGGGACTCCCAGCACGGTGACCGTTACTCTTTTTCTGGACAGGTACTCAGGCCGCAAACGAATGTCTTTCCACATGAGGTCTCCCTTTGCCCAACTGATCGCCACCTCCTTTGATGGCAAAAGGAGATCCCACGTGGAATGGTATCTCTTGACCAGATACTGGGCTGGGATCTTGAGTTCAGTAATGGCTTCCATCATCTTCTCCAGGGAAACCCCGGTGAGCCCCTTTCCTCCGGCGTCAAAGGTTATGAAGGACAGCGTTCTTTCCTTTATGTCCTCCATAGTACCGGGCAGGGTCTTGATGGTGTTTCCCTCGACGTATTCCCGGTACTTGTTCTCCAATAGGTCCTTGTAATAATCCGGAGACTTGCTGTTGCCGCTGTCCTTCTTTGCCCAGGCTCCTGACATCTGGGGTTCCCCTGGCGTGCTGGTCCCGGCTGTCTGCTGTTGTTGTCTTTGTGCTGGCATTATCGGAGAGTCGTCGCTAGTGAGGGCTGGCCACTCCGCCGTGCAGGCTGGTGCCGTTCCTGATGTTGATTTTGTTCCTCTCGAGGAGCACCCATCTATAACGATCACATCTAAGGATTTGGTTTTTCTTAGTTCTCCGGTATCGGTTTTCTGGGGGCTACTGGCTTCTGACTGGACTTGTCTGTCGTCGTCCAGGACCCACCATCTTTTGACTGGTTTCCTTGATTTATGGGAGGCCTTTCCGCCAGGTGCGCCCTGGATGACATTCTTCAACGAATCCAACCGCTCGATCGCACTGATGTCCATATCGATGATGCTGGAACTGTGGGTAGCGACCCCCGAAACCGATACCAGAGAGTCACCGGGACGATACAGGGCGGAGATCCACTTACGGAAGTCCGGACCAAAGCCGGCGGTTTCCACAACAGCCCTCAGGAACCCATAGTCCAACCTGTCGAACGCCTTGGACTGATCTAAATTGATCAGCGCGGCTTCAGTGTTGTCTTCTACCCCCTCTAAGATCGTGCGAATCAAGTGCAGATTGTTCTGAATCGATCGACCCTTCACAGCGTAGTTCTGATCCAGTTCGATCAAGTCACCGATAACAACCTGCAGTCGGTTCGCAAGAACGCGGGACAAAATCTTGAAATCTGCATTAAGCAGAGTGATGGGTCTATAGTCGTCTAGATTCCCCCCTCCATGTTGGTTTCCTTTCTTTAGAAGCGTGACCACTCCTTTGGTTACCTGCCTCGGGATCGAGTCCTGGGCAAACCAGTGGTTAAACACGCCCGTCAGAAGGGGCACAAACACGGGCGACAGCCTCAAGAACAGTTCGTAAGGTAAACCATCGAGCCCCGGAGATTTGTTGCGGCCAACCTGCTTCAACGCAGTAATGACCTCACGCTCCGTAACCATCCCCTCGCAGCTAGCCGCTCGGGCCGCAGTAAGGCGGGGCGAGCCAGCTAAATAGCTGCCAAACTCCTGGCCGCGGAGTCTGGTTAGTTTGGTGAAGCGCTCCTCCAAATGTTGCCGAAACCCATTGCAGATCTCCCGTGTTGACACGAGAGAGTGCCCTCCCAGGTTATTCACCTCCCGAATGTACCCATCCGAGCCGCGTCTTAGGGCGGCCCCACGCTCAACAGTATTCGTCTACTAGGGGTCTAAAGTCCTCGGGGGTCAGGACGTCGAAGGCCTGACCAAGACTGCCCGTGAGCAGGTCGGACGTAAGCCGTCCGTCTCGAGCCAGGCCCCCCACGTCCAGGGGGAACGTCATTTTTCGTGCCCTGGTTTGTGATCTTACTAAGTGATGGGTGCTCCCCGTCCACTATTTTTAAGCCTGCGAATGCGGATTTGCCAGCCTCAATCATGCGCCACAGCGCCTTCACTCTGCCCCCCCTATTCCACCTAACGAAAGTAATTAGTGATGGGGCTTCGCAAAAATTTCTTGGGTTAGGGTTAGGGTTAGGGTTAGGGTGACCTCTTTGCCATCGATGGTTTTTAGGCTTTCTAACTCCTTGAGATATCTTTTCTGTCTTCCGTTGAGGTCACTGACCGCATGGCTCAAGCTGGCATTACAAATATTTTCCCCGGGCAGGAAAGGGAATTTTTTTGACCTCTCCTCTCTCGGGGCCGCCGACTTTTCTTGTTTCTCCTGTTTCTTACTATTTTCCGCTAGTCGGAATTTACTGGAGTTTTGGCCAGATTTTCTTCGGTATTTTCCGCAGGAGCTTCCGTTTGCTCCATCGTAGAAATCGGAGTGGTGAATAGGGGAGGGGTAAGCTGAACTTCCTCTTGGGGGGGTTGAGGTTCCGGGAGTTCAGGATCCTTTTCTTGCTCTGTCTTTTCACGTTTCCCTCTTTGGCTCTCGTCACCTCCATCGCTCTCCGAGCCAGATGCGCTGACCCTGGCTTTTCTTTTAACAGCTGCTACCGCACTTCTAGTTGCGGCTTGTGGAGCCGGCTCAGACTTCTTTCCTTTTTTGCCTACCACCGTACTCCATTTAGTGGAGTCTTGATCTTCCAGTTTCTTCTCCGCCTTCTTGGTCCCAACTTCGGTTTCCGGCTTTTTCCCTGCTTCTGCCGCTTCTGTAGTTGTTTTCTTCTGAGGGCAGAACCTTGCCACATGGCCTGTCTTCTGGCACTGCCAGCATTGTGGCCTTCTGCCCTCAACAATTACGATCATGGACCAGCCCTCACAGGTCAGATGAGCGGGGATTTCATAAAACTGTTATCGGTTGAGACGCAGTCCAAGTTTATACTCTCCGGTCATTATGTTTCGGGGTCCCCTTACTGCCTCGATTTCTTCCACTTCTCCAAATTGGGACATTATTGCCCCCAGTTGTTCCTCAATTAGGAAGCAGGGGACCCCAGAAATTGTTACTTTTGTCCTTCTTTTGGAGAGGTATTCCGGCCTGATCTTTATGCCAGCTTTTCCGCATCTTCCTTCGTTGGCAAGAGGACCTCCCACATTGCATTAAATCTCCTGACCGCATACTGGACTGGAATTCGGAGCTCTCCCAGCAGCTCCATCATGTGGTCCTTAGGGACGCCCTTTAACCCTTTTCCCTTAGCGTCAAGCGTCAGGAGAGAGACTGACCTCTCCCTTATCGATTCTAGGGTTTCTGGCACAGCTCGGATATTGTTGCCTTCTATTAATCCCTTGCACTTTGTCTCTAGCAATTCCTTGTAATATTCCGGGGACATAGTTGGTCTTTGTTTTGGTCCCCAGCTCAGCTGTTCTTTTGCTGTCTCTCCTGTGGGTGTTGCTGCTGCTACCTCCGCTGCCAATCGTGTTGGCAGCGTCCTCTGTGCTTCCGGGATCGGGGAGTCAGACACTGCGAGGGCTGGCCATTCCTCCTTTCTTGCCGGCTCCACATGTTTGGTTCCCCCCACCCCCGGGGAGCACCCATCAACTACTATGATATCCGCCGACTTTGTTCTTCGTAGCCTCTCGGCTGCAGGCTTCTGGGGCCTGCTCGTCACAGATTGCGATTGTTGCAGTGTCTGGGCTGACGTACCGGCATCCTCCAGTACCCACCAACGCTTCACCGGCCGCCTCTTCTTCTTGTTTCCTCGTACATCCTCCTCGCATGGAGCTTGCTGCACGATTTTGCTCCATGCGTTTACCACCTCTTCTCTGGTTGAGGCTCTTGAAGGCTTTGTGCTTATGGTATCCACAACGGCGATGCCGGTGAAGGCTGTTGTATCGTCTGGACCAGGTGCTGCTTCGCTGGGATTGTCTATTGGGGTGGCAACACCCCTGACGCCAGACAATGGAATTCCACCAGGTGTGGCATCCCCCAGGAGAGGTAATGGGATATCGCCAAAAGAGATAACCCCAGGTAACGGCACTGGAGTGTCACCAAATGTGGCACTCCCCTTCAAATACGGCACTGGGACCCCACTGGGTGTGGTGTCCCCCCACGACGGCACTGGAGTGCCAGCGGATGTGGCACTCCCCCTACACGGCACTGGGGTGTCACCGGGTGTGACACTCCCCCCCCTTCTCGGCACTGGAGTGCCACCGGATGTGGCTCTCCCCCTTCACTACACCCGGGGCGTCCCCCACAGTGTAAGAGGCAGCGGCCTGCCTCCTTTTAAGTTGGCCCAGTGCCCTTCACCGACCCGCCGATTCGGAAGCTAGAGGGCCTTCGCCTAATGGCACGTCGGTTACCTCTAGTCCTGCCGGCTGCTTAAGTCGGATCCAGACACTGGACAGACCTGAAAAAAGAAAGAAAGCAAACAGTTAGTAATGCCTTAAAGACCACTCTCCCAAAGAAAGGGGTCGGTCCTTAAATGGCCAAAAAGATGGCCAAGTGGACGCCGGCGTAGAGGACTTTGTCAGGTTTTATTTAGTTTTTCGTCCCCGGCCTTGGCATTATCTACTGCCAAGGCCTCATTTGGGGTACGAAGAAACTTAGGCTCTAAGGCCAATAAGGGGAAGTGGGGAAAAAAGGGGTCTTTTCTAGTCCTTAGCTAGACTTGCGTCAGATAGCAAGTACTTTATTATAAAACCTACTCTAGAGTTTCTATCACGCATTGTTTCGCCTAACATTCTTACCAGAACCTACTTAAAATAACAGCTCCCCAGCTTACGGGATGGCAGGCGACATTCACGCTGTGATAAAAAGAAAAAAAACCCATAAAAAACATATAACATTATATACAAATAACTAAAAGGGAAAAAAATATGTACAAACTAAGGGGAATTTTTTTTTTTTTTTAATTTAATGGGGGCGAGATGATGGGGAGGGGGGCAAACTAGAATACACCCAAAAAGAAAGAAAAAGAAAACAAATTAACAAAATGCCTATGGGGGCGGGTTAGTAAGGGGACCCTCCCTACCTATTTGCTGGTCTGTCGTGTGAAACACCCACTGTCTTCCGGTCCTCTTCCCCCGGGGGGAAAGGGTGAAAGCAAGCAGGTCGTTCCCTAGAGGGGAGTGGAGGATCTAGGGGATTGTATGAAAAATAAATTAGGGTTGGGGATAACAGGGATGGATGGCGTCTTCCAAGATAAAATACGTAATGGTCAAAAAATGGGCCTGGGACAAAATAAAACAAGTGGACATTTGGGCATCTTTGGAAGCTCTCCTAGTGCCAATCTATCAAAAAATAAAAATCTATGGGAACAGGATCCACACGCATACTACCCTAATCTAGGCCCTACAAAAAGCACAAGCTATCCACTCTTGGTGGTTACGCACCTATCTAGTCTAAAAACCTACCCAAAACCTTATATTACTTGTCTTGATGGGGCTGGGTTCCGAGAAAAAGAAACCTCAGCACCCTAGGACCAATACCCGAACCACACACCGAGGATCTTTACTGGGCCATCTGTCCAGGCGAACATGCCTGGAAGCGGGTTTACCCCGGTCAAGGCGCCCAACCGCAGGCCAACGGACTTGCTGCAATTGATCACGGCCCCTGTTACAACTTCATACTCAGCGATCGCCTCTATCACCGCTTTAATGTCGGTTCGTCATGCAATGAACACGGTGACGTCATCGGCGTACGCGGACACCCTGGCAACTTTGCCGCCAGGCAGAGCTATGCCGCGTAGGACTGGTCTCGCCGCCTCGTCCCTTAATTTGCGAAGGAAAGGCTCCAACGCCAGGACATAAAGAAGAGGCGACAGCGGACAACCCTGCCGCACCGACCAGGAGACAACCTACCATTTACTTGCACCACCACTGCGGGATCACGATACAGGGCGGAGATCCACTTGCGGAAGTCCGGACCAAAGCCGGCGGTTTCCACAACAGCCCTCAGGAAGCCATGGTCCACCCTGACGAACGCCTTGGACTGATCTAAATCGATCAGCGCAGCTTTAGTGTCGTCTTCTACCCCCTCTAAGATCGTGCGAATCAAGTGCAGATTGTTCTGAATCGATTGACCCTTCACAGCGTAGTTCTGATCCGGTTCGATCAAGTCGCCGATAACAACCTGCAGTCGGTTCGCAAGAATGCGGGACAAAATCTTGAAATCTGCGTTAAGCAGAGTGATGGGTCTATAGTCGTCTAGATTCCACCCTCCATGTTGGTTCCCCTTCTTCAGAAGCGTGACCACTCCTTTGGTTACCTGCCTCGAGATCGAGTCCTGGGCAAACCAGTGGTTAAACACGCCCGTCAGAAGGGGCACAAACATGGGCGACAGCCTTAAGAACAGTTCGTAAGGTAAACCATCGAGCCCCGGAGATTTGTTGCGGCCAACCTGCTTCAACGCAGTAATGACCTCACGCTCCGTAACCATCCCCTCGCAGCTAGCCGCTCGGGCCGCAGTAAGGTGGGGCGAGCCAGCTAAATAGCTGCCAAACTCCTGGCCGCGGAGTCTGGTTAGTTTGGTGAAGCGCTCCTCCAAATGTTGCCGAAACCAATTGCAGATCTCCCGTGTTGACATGAGAGAGCGCCCTCTCAGGTTATTCACCTCCCGAATGTACCCATCCGAGCCACGTCTTAGGGCGGCCCCACGCTCAACAGCGTCAGCGTTCACGGCTTCATTGGAGACTCTTTGTAACCTAGCCCTAACTACTTGACCTTCATAACGCTCGCTAGCCAAGCGCTGAAGGTCCCCCTTAACTAGAGCTAGTTCTAGGGAATCCCCCCCTGCCACCGCCCGGGTCAATCTATCCTCTAAGTGCCTTTTGGTCCGAGCCCTAGTTAACGCGAGGTGTTGGCTGTATTGGACACAAAAGCACCTAATGGTAGCCTTAAGATAAACCTACCATCTACTCCCGGTAACCGCCCCCACTAACTCCCTCTGAATTAGTGATGTCAGCTGCTCCTGGAAGTTGACCGACTCCAATAAGGAGACGTTCATCTTCCAGTAGCCAGCCAACCTAGGCCTATTTCCTAGTTTTAAACGGGCCAACACCCGTTTGTGGTCCGAATAACCTAACCAGTGAAACGTGGGACAAGATAGGAAATCTATATCGCCCCTTCTAATTAACATCCTGTCCAAGTATGTACTTGGACCGGCGGCCGAGCTAGATTTCCACGTCCACATCTCCCTCCCGGGGTGATCCAGACGGAACCTATCGACCAGATCGCACGAGGCCATCAGGTCAGACAGGCTGCTTTCACCCCCCCCGACCCTCTAACCCCCCCGACCTTATCTATGCTGGGGTCCAGGATGGCATTCCAGTCCCCCATTAAAACTACCCGCTCCAGACCCGAAAAGAGAAACACCTCCACCCGCCGAAAAAAGGAAACCCTCTCGCTGGCGATGTTAGGCGCATAAACTGCCACGATCCAAAATGCGCCGCTTTTAACGGCAACATCGACCACGACTAGCCTCCCATGAGCATCTATGTGGACAAGCATAACCGTCGCAGACAGAGTGCGACTCACTAGTACAGAAACCCCCCGACCCCGGAGTCTGCCATATGCTGAGTAAACATCAAAATCGTTCACCAGCACACCGCAGTCCCCGGCCCCAACAAAGTGGGTCTCTTGTAAGGTGGCTACATCTACCTCAAGGGCCACGAGATCCCTCAGCACGCGAGCAGCCTTGCTTCAGGATCTCATGCCCCTCGCATTCAAACTAGCTAGATTCAAGCTCGTTGCCATGCTTCCACTACCTAGTAGTATTCGTCTACTAGGGGTCTAAAGTCCTCGAGAGAGAGGACATCGAAGGTCTGGCCCAGACTGCCCTTGAGCAGGTCGGGCGTGAGCCACCCGTTCCTGGCCAGACCTCCCACGTCCAAGGGGAACGTCAGTTTAATCGCCCTATAGAAGGAGGGGTGAACATAAATGGGGACCCATCCCTCACACTGCTTAGCAATTTTTCCTAGAGATGGATGCTCCTCGTCGATGAGGCTGAAACCCGGGAAAGTTGTTTTTCCAGCCTCCAGCATCCTCCATGAGGCCTTTGCTCTCCCTCCCCTATTTGGCCGAACGAAGGTGATCAGATTCGGGGCGTCGGTGAAATTGCGGGGGTCTGTTACATCCTTCTTGTCGATGGTAGTTAACTTCTTGAGCTGTCGGAGGTTCTTTTTCTGAGTACCATTCAGGTCTCCGACAGCGAGTTCGGCATCACAAAGACGCTCCCCAGGCCAAAAAGGATATTTCCTTGTTTTTTCTGTCCTGGAGGGCGCCTTTTCTTCCACAGGCTTCTTTGCCGACGCCGCTTCTTGGTCTTCCGGAGTTGTTCTTTCCAGCTCCGGAGTGTTGAATAGGGGAGGGGTAGGCTGAGCGTCTTCTTGGGTGAGTGATGCTGGAGGCTCAGCTGGTGGGTGCTTTTCCATAGACTCAGGGGGAGTCTCTTCGATATTCTCTTCTGGAGGAAGCTCCTGTGTGACTTCTTGGGGAGGCTCTTTTCTGTCTCTTTTCTCTTGTTTTTCGGAGTATTCTCCTCCCCTTCCGATTCTGAGGAGCTTGTTGGGAGCTTCCTCTTAGCAGTCGCCGCAACTGCCCTCGATGTTGTAGGGGCCACCTCCATCTTCTTGCCCTTCTTTGCGGCGACTGTGCTCCATTCTTTCTCCCCCTTCGTCTTCACCGGCTTCTGTCCTTCTTCCTTGGGCTGGTCTGGTTTTTTGGTTGTTGCTGCTGCTTCTTTTGTTGCTGCTGCTTCTTTTCTTGAAGGACAGAAGCGGGCCATGTGTCCGGGCTTCAGGCATTGCCAGCACAGCGGTCTTCTTCTTTCTACTATAACTGCCATGTTCCAGCCCTCACATGTCAGCTGGGCGGGGATCTGTTGAAAGTTCTTCCTATCCACCCTAATATAAATCTTGCAGGTCCCCGTGATGATGTTCTGGGGACCTTTGACCGGGTGCACCCCCTCCACCTGACTGAACTGTGCTAGTGTCGCACCCAGCAGATCCTCCCCGATAAAGCACGAGACTCCCAGCACGGTGACTGTTACTCTTCTTCGGGACAGGTACTCAGGCCGCAAGCGCATGTCTTTCCATGTGAGGTCTCCCTTTGCCCAACTGATCGCCACCTCCTTTGATGGCAAAAGGAGATCCCACGTGGAATGGTATCTCTTGACCAAATACTAGACTGGAATCTTCAGTTCTCTGATTGTCTCTATCATCTTCTCCAGGGAAACCCCGGTGAGCCCCTTTCCTCCGGCATCAAAGGTTATGAAGGACAGCGTTCTTTCTTTTATGTCCTCCATAGTACCGGGCAGGGTCTTGATGGTGTTTCCCTCGACGTATTCCCGGTACTTGGTCTCCAGCAACTCCTTGTAATAATCTGGAGTCTTGTTGTTGCCGCTGTCCTTCTTCACCCAGGCTCCTGACATCTGGGGTTCCCCTGGCGTGCTGGTCCCGGCCGTCTGCTGTTGTTGTCTTTGTGCTGGCGTTATCGGAGAGTCGTCGCTAGTGAGGGCTGGCCATCCGCCGTGCTGGCTGGTGTCGTTCCTGATGTTGGTTTTGTTTTACCCGAGGATACCCATCTATAACATCACATCCAGAGATTTGGTTTTTCTTAGTTCTCCGGTATCGGTTTTCTGGGGGCTTCTGACTGGGCTTGTCTGTCGTCATCCAGGACCCACCATTTTTTGACTGGTTTCCTTGATTTGTGGAAGGCCTTTCCGCCAGGTGCGCCCTGGACGACATTCTTCAACGAATCCAACCGCTCCATCAAACTTATGTCCACATTGCTGATGCTGGAACTGGGGGTAGCGACCCCCGAAACCGATACCAGAGAGTCACCGGGCGTGACACTCCCCCTTCTTACTGGAGCACCACCGGGTGTGGTGCCCCTTGTTAACGGCACTGGGATATCACCTTTGGTGATATCCCCGGGTTTCGGCACTGGGGTGTCACCGGGTGTGACACCCCGCCCCCTTCTCGGCACTGGGGTGTCACCGGATGTGACATTCCCTCTTCTCGTCACTGGAGTGCCACCAGATGTGGCACTCCCCCTCCGCATCACTACACCAGGGGCGTCCCCCATGGTGTAAAGAGGCAGCGGCCTGCCTCCTTTTAAGTTGGCCCAGTGCCCTTCACCGACCCGCCGATTTGGAAGCTAGAGGGCCTTCGCCTAATGGCACGTCGGTTACCTCTAGTCCTGCCGGCTGCTTAAGTCGGATCCGGACACTTGACAGACCTGAAAAAAAGAAAGAAAGCAAAACAGTTAGTAGTGCCACCACTCTCCCAAAGAAAGGGGTCGGTCCTTTGAGGCTAGACAATAAAAAAACCCTTAAATGGCCAAAAAGATGGCCAAGTGGGCGCCGGCGTAGAGAACTTTGTCAGGTCTTAGCCTAGTATCTGAGAACAGATACTACACTTTGATCCCTAGCAAAAAATATGCCGCGAACACGACAAGCAAGCTAGGTAACTAGCGTCTTAACTAATCACTAACCCGTAGTGAAACAACTCCTTTTATACATACTAACTCTCAGTGGCGAGAATTCCCACGTGATTTCCAACGAGATTAGAATGTCTATTTAACTTAGAAGGAAATAGACACCAAGTTTCTCCGTAACAGCAAACAGCAATTCAGTGTCTTTTCTTCCCTCCGACCCACTCCCGGTAAGTCAAATCAATTTCAATTCTTACAATATCCATATGACTTTGGTGCACTGCATCAGTTTGAATCGAAACCGAAACCAAAACTTATACAAAAATATATGTATACATTATCAATAGATACGGATTGTTTTGCATTTTTAACTGTACGAGTTACGTCCCTTGGAATGAAAATTAAAAATGGTTTCTTATACGCTAAACACGTCTCGTCGTTATCTCTCCTTCATGTTTGCTTATGCGTCCAAACAAATGGAACGGAATAATACAACATGGCGACAGTTTACGTAAAACAAAACAAAAAAAAAAAGAACATTGAGGACAGCCCCAAAATAATTCAGGGGTTTGTATTACTGTACACAGATTCGAAAAAGTTGTCAAAAAACAAATATATAACAAATAAATGTTATCAAAGGCAAGATAAGTTACTTTTTACCAAACTGGATATATTTTCGTGTTTTTATTCAATGTAACATGTTTATTCAGCTCGAAAACCATACAGTGTTTACCGATGTATTAGAAAATTCAAGATGGCGTCTTATTCTCTCTTTAACACGGTAAGTGTGGGAAAAGATGTTATAAATAAAAAACCGGATAAAATACTGTTAAAAACTCGCTCAATATATGTTACCGTGACATAGGTTGACATATATTCGGCGGGTTTTTAATAGTATTTTGTATAGTTTTTTATTTTTATTTATAACACCTTTTTCCATACTTACGGTGTTAAAGAGGGTGTGAGACGCCATCTTGAATTTTCGAATACATCGGTAAACACTGTATGTTTTTCGAGCTGAATAAATATGTTACATTGAATAAAAACACTAAAAAAATATCCAGTTTGGCAGAAAAGTAACTTATCTTGCCTTTGATAACATTTATTTGTTATATATTTGTTTTTTGACAACTTTTTCGAATCTATGTGTACAGTAATACAAACCCTAATTAAGCCTTCTTACCGGACAACGAGAAACTACGTCTTCAAGAACGCCATATTGAATTCTTACTTGTAAAACTGTGAGTTGTTTTTGTTTAATATCTTTTCATTCCCTTACATTATTAAAAAAAACAATGGGGGTTGTATTACTAGGTGTGGGGACAAAAATAAACGAATAAGTATAGGGGTACCTAGTTTTGGAAGCCGATTTATATTAATTTTTTGTAGGTTTCCGACTACGTTTTGATTATATTTGAAAGATTAATGACTAAACTTAATTTTCAAAGAAAAAAAATATTTTTACAAAAAAGGTTATTAAAAATGTTTTCACGGCGAGCTAACCAATTTAATTAAATTTTGAAGTGAAATAAATTCATTGTAAAAATCCTTTAAAAGATAAATATTAGTTTTCTGGGTCTATTTCAAAGATAATTAGTAAAATAAATTCCTAAGATATTGAATTAAAAAAACAAAAAAACCTCGCATATCGCCAGATCAGAAGCACGAGCGTGTGGTTCTGAAATCCTTCCCCATCCTCCCTACTCTCCTGACCTTGTACCCTCTGACTGTCACCTCTTCCCAGCCATGAAGTTGTTTTTGAAAGGAAAGCGTTTCCCAGATGATGCAGCCTTTATTTCTGAAGTCACGTCGTGGTTGGAGGACCAACCTGGGGTGTTCTACAAAAACGGTCTCCAGAGCTGCATCAAGCGATGGGAGGAATGCATAACTCTGGGTGGTTCCTATGTAGAGAAAGACTAATAACTGTGCCAAGCTTCGTTGCTTTACTGCTATGGAAAGTGGGTCAGGAGCATTACTTATTGCACGCCCCTTGTATGGACAAAAATAAACGAATAAGGATGGGGGGGGGGCTAGTTTTGAAAGCCGATTTATCATATTTTTTTTATAGGTTTCCGAATACTTTTTTTTTTTTTATTGTATTTGAAAAATTAATGACTAAACTTAATTTCCTACAAAAAAAAAATATTTGTACACGTGAAAAAAAAAAAACTTATGAAAAATGTTTTCCCGGCGAGCTAACCAATTTAGCTAAATTTGGAAGTTAAATAAATTCATTGTACAAATCCTTTTAGAGATAAATATTAGTTTTCTGGGTCTATTTCCAAAATAATTAGTAAAATAAAGTCCTAAGATGTTGAATTAAATAATTAAAAAAAAACCCACCTTGTTTGCACAAAAAAAAAAGCTGAATTAGATCCAAAACCGGGTCTTTTTGCCGTTCACAAAACCACTTCAAACCATACTTTTGGAAATACGGAATATACGGAGGCCAAAAAGCTGAGACAGTCGAAAAGCTGTCTGAGAATGGCGTCATGTAATTAAAAGGAAGGAGGGGTGTTGGGTTTCTTTTTTTTTCTCCAGACGGGCATCCGTGCATTTCTATTGTAAATGTTTTTATAAATTTTATCATTTTTAATTTAATTATTTTTCTATATTCCTGTTTTTAAATTAACTTTTTAAAAACTTATTGGTCAATATTATATAAAAATTATGTTACGCCGAAAGTCGCCCATTCTTGCGAACAAGGAATTTATCAAAATCTTAGATATAAAATTATGCGAAATCTGTAATTCAAAAAAATAAAGTAGAAATATTTTTGCTATTAAAATTTTTTGTGTGAAAATATTAAATAATCAATGCTTAATTCAATGGTAATATCTGTAGTTTGAGAAATTCATTTTTCTTCGAGTTATATAGAATTCATTAATACGGACTTTAGGGGCTTTTTTCCTAATGTTCCTATAAAAATTATTTTATTTTATTTTTATTGTTACAAATTACAATACTTTATTTAATAGCAAAAATAAATTCTTGCATTTTATTCACTCCTGAAAACCATAACTTTAGTAAAGGTAAATTTTGTTTAAACAAAATAATAAATTTCCACTAAGATTTAAATAAAAATAATTAATTCATTATATTCCGCAATCATTATTTGATAAATATTGAAAAATTCATTAAAATTGGTTAAAGTAAGTAAAGGGAGGGGTCAAAATGCCTAAAAATTTTGAGCATCGGCATTCATTTGTCCCGTACCTAGTATTACTATACACATAGATTCGAAAAAGTTGTCAAAAAACAAATATATAACAAATAAATGTTATCAAAGGCAAGATAAATTAATTTTCTACCTAACTGGATAATTTTTTAGTGTTTTTATTTAATGCAAAATGTTTATTCAGATCGAAAAATATACAGTATTTACCGATATAGTGGCAAATTTCAAATGGCGCCCGACTCGCTGTTGCAAACGGTAAGGTTGGAAAAACGAGTTACAATAATAATAATAAAAAAAAACGCTATACAAAATATTGCTAGAAACTTGCTCAATATGTTACCGTGACATAGGCTGACATATATTCGGTGGGTTTCTAACAGTATTTTTTAATAGTTTTTTTTTATTGGTAGATTTTTGAAGAAAGAGTCCGTCAAAAAATGCCCCCTCCTTTCGTTTTGGCCGTGCTTATACTATGAATAAAGTTGCACGCACGAAGAGGTCTGGAAATTTACTGGAGGCACTTTGTATGCGCCACTATTGTAAAAAAAGAACAACTATAGACTTACTTCTGAATTTAATCATCTTGATTGAATTGGTTGATCTGATCAGAATTCTTGACTTGTGTCCGGAGATTCAATTCGATCACGACGCTTTTCTCTGTTCAAAAAAAACAAACTTTCTTTTATACTTTCGGGGGGGGGGGAGGGAGGGGAGGAGGGGCGTTTAAAAGAGAAAAAGAAATTACGTTTTTTTTTTTTTGTTTTGCTCCACCCACTTTTCTCATTCTCCACCTACTTTTCTTATGCTGAACCCACTTTAATTTTGTCAACCAATCAAAACGACCGCCATTCTTTCTTCTTCCCTTTCGGCGACGAAACTGCTTTCCACGTATTTATATTTAATCCTTCCCTTTTTTTCTCCCCCGACAAAAGCAGGGTGGACCTGTAAACTCACCCTTGTCCGTTCGTCCGTTCGTCTATCCGCACTTTTTTTCAATAATTACGACCTCGAATTTTTAGAAATTTTGCACAAACATTAAACATGATATGAGTAAAAAAGTAACAGAACGATTTTTTAGGGAAAACTCCGGTTGTCCCCCTAAGGGTGCCTTTCGAGTTAAAATGGCTAAAATTGACACTTTCTGCTTATTAAAAAAAAAAAAAAAAAATTGATGCCTTTGATTTTTATAAAACTTTCTGAAAAGTTGTACCTGATTTCTATATAATTTTGTTTGTCTATACTTTGCGATAATCCTTGGGCTTATCAAAACAATCCATTTTTGGGACTATTTTACCATATTAAAAAAAATAATTCTAAAAAAAAAAAAGTTAATAAAACCTGAAGCAAAAAATAAAACCTAAATAAATAAAATAAAATAAAACTAATATTGAAACAGATTAGTAAATGTGTCAACAAATTCACCGTTCTCGCACAACTATTTTGTATCTAGAAATGTAAACAAAAAATAAAAAAGAAGGAAGGAAGGAAAAAGGACGGATAGAGAGTTGCAGTAGTAGTAGTAGTAGTAGTCTTGGCTTTACTACAATTGTTCTTATGTTTGTCAACGGGTTAAAGATGTCTAGTTGTAAGAAAATAGCTACAGTATAGTTGTGATAAAAAATAGTTGCAAAACACCCCCACTCTTCCCATGTTAAATAATAATTTCGAAATAATAACGTTAATATTTTAGTGCGCAGGTCAACATCTGCAGAAGAAGGGATTTGTGTTTATTTGTTCACGTTGTTATGGGCTAATGTTTATGCGCGCATGCGCAAGCAGATGTCGTAAACCGGAAAGTGGGTTACATCACTCCTTACAAGGTCATTCGAGGTTTGTAATTATATAGATTGTCAAAGATGAAAGTCATGTAACATCATAATACAAAACAACAATAATTTGGTTCTCACTTAGAAGTGGTTAAAGTCCTACTTTTGCCCCATAGTGGGACAATATTCTCACCCGGGGTACCACTTATCATTTTCTTGTTTAGTCTGTAATATATTTGTACTTTTTGTTCCACACATTAAAAAAATTGATTGAATACTTAAAAAAATTGATTTCACACATTAAATATTTATTCCACACATTAAAAAATATCTAACTTTGCCCTCGACGGTAGATACGTAATAAAAACCCTAACCCCAACCCTAACCCTAATCAAATTCACCACGGCCAGCTGTTGTTGATTGGTAATTAATTGTCGTTTGTTAAAGTGAATAATTGAAACAATTCTTCAATCAATATCACGATCTTATGTGAATGATTACATCTTGAATTATTATAACTTGAATTAAATATTAATTTAATTATAATCACTCACGTGTTAATGTATTCTTATTAACATTCATGATGAACTAGCTAGGATATCCAGCGTTGTCCGGGGAAAACACACCATGAAAATAAGATATGAATCATTTAACTTTGCACTCGGAGAGAGGCAAGTGTAGCCGACACCCGCTACAATCATAAACAGGAGCTAATTCTGTTCTCTCTCTCTTTCACTCTCTCTCTCCCTCTCTCTCTCTCTCCCTCTCTCCCTCTCTCTCTCTCTCACTCTCTCTCTCTCACTCTCTCTCTCACTCTCTCACCCCTCTCTCTCTCCCTCTCTCTCTCACTCTCTCCCTCTCTCTCTCCCTCTCTCTCTCACTCTCTCTCTCCCTCTCTCTCACTCTCTCTTGCTTGAACCTCTTATGTGATCAGATGTACATTCCTTTTCGCCTTGGCAGGCGATACTTTCGTTTCAAGAAAAACCTTTTAAGCATGCATGGTACCCCGTCAGTGCACAGTGAACGAGGAAAAAAAAATGACTTAGTCCATCATTTGCCCCCCCCCCGATTTAGCCCAAAAGTCTCCACAGCCTTAACATATTTAAATTTGCCCCCCCCCATTTAGCCCAAAAGTCTCCACAGCCTTAACATATTTAAATTTGAGTTCAGCACCATGCAAAAGTGCTAAATATATATCGTTTTGCCTTGGTTCAATATTATAAACAAACTGTCATGCTTGGCTTGAGTCATAGCAGAACATTTTCAAAATCACAAGCATGTCACAAGTACAGACAAATTAGGCATAAGGTTCATTAATGTAAAAGCCTCCAGCTCCCTCAAAAGGGGCGCTCTCCATTGTGTCACACTATTTACATCATGACGACGTGACGATTCTTGGGGATTTCATGTTTCTTTTCATAAAGCAACACTCGTGTTCGTTTACAAGATGATATGCAAAACACATTTACCTTTTTCTTTTTTGGTGAAAGACAACAGTTTGCAAATATTACATGATTATTTATTTTTACCAGCTGGATGATTGGTGATAGTAAGGGATTCAAGCCTTTACGACTACATGATCTCCTCTTCTCGCCTCCGTTCCAAGTCGTTGTCTGACTCTCGTCTACTAACTGACTGTCTAACGTAGTATAACTTCGATCATCTAACGGGACTCGGTGTGTACAGATGAATTATATTATGCCGTATTATATATATATATATATATATATATGTATATATATATATATACTTTTGAAAAACCTTAAAACAGAACAACTTTCCCTTAAAGTTACCAATACAAGAACCTTAAATATTATAGAAAAAGGTTACATTTCGAACATATAATTCAAAAATTTACATTTTCATAAAGTGAGGCATTTTATACTCGATCCAAATTATAAGACCAGGGGTATTACTTGTTTTTTTTTAGTTAAGTTACTAATTAGCAATCCCCGCGTAAATGTGTCATCATGTCTGAAGCAAGATCCAATTTTCACAAAATATGTGCAAGCATTATTTTAAAAAAAGTCTTCCATTTTCAGTTTTTAAAAGTTTGATAATATTATTTTAGAATATACAAAAGCGTGTTCAAATGTAAAAAAAAAATATTCCGATGCTTTTAATCCATTATAAAAACGCGGTTCTCTTTGTGTTTTTCTGTATGTATGTACAACTAAAAGTCAAAACTACAAAACCTAGACCTACAGTTTGTATATTCCTGATCCCCGTCGGCCCAAATGAATAATTTTGGAAATTTATAAAAAAAAATATTGATTTTATGGACATTCACGAGATCTGGCTTTGTTAAGGAGAGCAGGCTTTTCAGTATTAGATACTTATTGGAAATATAAATGCAAAATTATTTCTTGAGGAATCTATTATATAAATGATAGTTGCCTTTGCGTGTGCTCGAAATCTGGGGTTGTGAAGAGGGAGGGCAAAAGAAGGAAAGAGAAAGTAAGACAGAGAGATGAATAGAGAGAGAAAGAAAAAAGTAATATGGAAGTTTTAGAAGAAATATGTTGCACTTGTTCGTTTACAAGATGATATACAAAACACATTTAACTTTTTCTTTTTAGTCAGGGATTCAAGGGTCGCCATGTCGTCAGCTATAACTGGCTGGCATGGGTCACTTCTCTTTTTTAACCCTATCCAAAAAAGGACAGACTAGTGGTAGATGCACCAGCCCAGATATTACAACAATGCTCCAGGCATAGGCAAATGGCGGCTTTGTAGTTGTACAGGATACTCTCAGATGTGAGTAGTTTTCTAGTGTGATAACGGGAACTCAACTTCTTGCAGCAGCCCTTGCAATGTTCTCAGTGTATTTGTATGACACTATCGTTTCCAGAGGAGAGTTACTTGGTTGAAGAACGTCCTGGGAACGCAACAAGCTCCTCAGGAGAATAAACTATAGCCACATGGGAACATCAACAAAACGGGTCGATATGTCGTCAGCTATAACTGGCTGGCATGGGTCACTTCTTGTGCCTTCATTGCGTTGTTACAGGCAGCTTTCTGTCATCGCATTAATGGGAGGAACTGCATGCTGAAATCGAACACTTGTACAAAAATAGCGAACAAAGGCATTTTTATAAAAAACATATAATTTATTTAACATTTAATAAGTAAGAAAAATGTTTAGTAACCAAACTACTATTTCCAGCGTGTACGGGGTGCAAGCTTCAACTGTTTTGAAACACTAGAATTATATTTAATTCTCTATTTCAATGCAGAAAGAGAGATAAGGGGAGTGAAAGAGAGAAATAGAGAGAAATAGAGAGAGAGAGAGAGAGAGAGAGAGAGAGAGAGAGAGAGAGAGAGAGTGACATTCATACAAGTCGTTTAAACATTGTTTTTGTATCCATGAGTTATTTCGGGGTTGACCTTTCAAATTCTAAGGTCTTATATCGCTTTGCCTTGTTCAATATTATAAAGAAACTGTCATTCTTGGCTTGAGTCATAGCAGAACATCTTTAAAATCACAAGCACCTCACAACTACAGACAAATTGGGGATTTCATGTTTCTTTTCATAAAGCAACACTCGTGTTGGTTTACAAGATGATATACAAAACACATTTAACTTTTTCTTTTTGGGTGAAATGACGACTTTATTTATACCAGCTGGATGATTAGTGATAGTCAGGGATTCAAGCCTTTATGACTACATGATCTCCTCTTCTCGCCTCCGTTCCAAGTCGCTGTCTGACTCTCGTCTACTAACTGACTGTCTACCTCGAACACTGTCCCAATACATAGGATCTCCTTTTTTGTATACCTATTTTTTTAATCATTTTTTCTAATCTCGTATTGGCCATTCTTTTAACTAACATATTTATTATCCAGTTATTTGTAAATGACGACAGACGAAGACAACAGTTTACAAATATTACATGATTCTTTATACCAGCTGGATGATTGATGATAGTCAGGGATTCAAGCCTTTACGACTACATGATCTCCTCTTTTCCCACGCTCGCCTCTGAGAAGGCGTCAACTCTATCTAAGTCGCTGTCCGACTTTCGTCTACAAACTGACTGTCTAAC
>NC_136527.1:139434125-139439125 GCF_053919585.1 Euprymna scolopes
AACCATCGGTTGGTCCGTGCAAAGATTAAGTGTTGTGAAGCCCAATATGAGGGGAACTAGTGTGGCTATCCCAAAGAGACTTAATGTTGCCGGTCTAAAGGACAATATTGTGAGGAAGAAACTAGTTAAGGAGATGGAAGAGAACGATTGTGAAAATACTTGGCCTGCTTTTAAGGAATCTGTCTATGAGGTATGTGAGAGAGTATTAGGTTATTGTGAGCGTAAACATCAGGATTGTTTCAATGAGAATGATACTGAAATTCAGGCTCTGCTTGATTCAAAAGCCAGGGCATTGCACGCTTATCTCGGGGGTGGTTTGATGGATGGTGAGCAAGGTCGATTGAGGGGCAAGTTTAAGGCAATCAAGCACAAGGTGTAGAGGAGGTTGCATAACATGCAGGATGATGAGGTAGAAAGCTGAGGAAATACAACTCGCCTTGGATTTGAACAACACCAAGGTTTTATACAGCCTACTGCACGCGGTTTACGGACCATCCAGATCACCTATCACTCTTCTGCGCTCGAAAGATAGTGGGGGTCTTCTTCGAGACCCTACCGACATTCTTCATAGATGGAGAAAGCATTTTGATGACGTCCTGAACATGCCTTCTTACGTTGATCAGGAGTTTGTTAGGTTGATTCCTAGCAATCCAGTCAAGGCAGAGGTTGAAACAGCTGTTCATAAGCTGAGCAATGGAAAGTCTCCTGACATGAATCGTTTGCATGCAGAGATCTTTAAATGTTCTGGACCCAAGATGATGCAACGCTTAACAGAATTTTTGCAAACTGCTTGGCGGAATGAGTGTATTTCGCAGAATTGGCAGGATGCATTGATGGTAGTGCTATACAAGGGGAAAGGGTAGCAGAGATGAATGTGGAAACTATCGAGGCATCTCTTTGCTGTCAGTAGTCGGTAAGGTGATCTGTAGGATCATGCTAGACAGAATGCTGGAGCATATTGCTGATGATGTTTTGCCTGAGTCACAGTGTGGTTTCAGAAGATGTCGAGGGACAGTGGATATGATTTTTACAGCTAGGCAATTGCAGGAGAAATGTATAGAACAGCAAAAGGGACTATATGAGGTGTTCATCGATTTAACTAAGGTCTTTGATACAGTCAATAGGGATGCTTTGCAGGAGATTTTGAAAAGGTTTGGCTGTCCTGACAAGTTTGTAACCATCTTAAAGCTCTTCCACAATGATATGAAGGCTATGGTCAATGTTGGGAGAAAGCTGGCTGATCCTATCTCAGTAGAAAATGGTGTTAAGCAGGGAGATATTCCAGCACCCACACTCTTTGCGTTGTCTTTCACCATGGTCTTTCGGATGGCATTGGGGGGTTGCTCTAACGGTGTCTATATTTGTTACCGAACTACTGGGGGGTTGTTCAACATTAGGCGCTTCAATGCAAGTACAAAGGTACTCACTAACAGGATTCATGACTTGCTCTGTGATTCATGACTGTGATCTTATGTGGCTCATATGGTGACTGATATGCAGCATCTTGTGGATGCTTTTTGGTTGCCTGTAGCGCATTGGGCCTGACCATTAATCTGAAAAAAAACTTAATGTATTAGCCATCAGATTAATCTGTGGGTCAAGGATAGCGGTTGTCTCTAAGTTTGTATACTTGGGTAGCACACTGAGTATGTCTGGTGCCCTGGATGATGAGGTATCGTTACGGATCAGCAGGGCAAGTGATGCCTTCGGAAAGTTGGACGGGCGTTTGTGGACCCGTCATGGGATCTTGCTGCCAACCAATATTAAGGTTTATGCCGCATGCGTTCTTTCTACTCTTCTCTATGGTTGTGAAACTTGGAGCATTTGAGACGTCTCGAGCGGTTTCACTAGATGTGCCTACGGCGAATCTTAGGTGTGGATTGGCAGATGTATGTCAGTGATGTGGAGGTGCTTGATCGGACCCAATGCCTTAGCATTGAGGCTCACATTATTAAGCATAGACTGAGATGGAGTGGACATGCGGTGAGGATGTCAGACAGTCGACATCCCAAACAACTCTTTTATGGTGAGCTTGCCGAGGGAAGACGTCTGGCTCAAAAGCCTAAATTGAGATTTAAGGATTGTTTAAGATCCAGGTTAAAAAAATGTGAGATTAATGAAAGAATCTGGGAGAGTCTGGCTTTGGATTGCGGAGGGTGGAGAAGGACCTTGCGGGGAGGTGTAGGCAAGTTTGAGGCGGATCGAACCCAGTATGACCGGCTAAAGCACGATATCCGGAAGGACAGAGTGAAGGAAGCTGTGGATGGGAGGGGGGAGGGCAAATTGGCCTGTAGTGTAAAGTGTGCGGAAGAATATGTCTTAGCAGAGCTGGGCTGATGAGTCACTTGTCTACACATCGGTGCAGCGGTCCACAAAGCAGTCTTGAGTTGACAAAGTTAGCCTGTGTCACCTGCTGGCGAATGTACAAAATGACAAGCGGTTTGAAACGGCATTTGATTCTGCATAGAAAAGAACAACAAGAACGTGGTGCACATGTCTGTACAATGTGTGCTAAGGAATGCCGGAGTTTAGAAGGGCTTAAAAACCACCATCGTGCGGCCCAGCACTGAATGTTTTCGTGTTTCTATATACCTTTTTTTTTGTGCTATATCGAGTGATGGCAATGTTCGAAAGCGAATTTGCTGCCATGATATATGTATATATATATGTATATATATATATTAAAAAAATATATATATGAATATATATATGTATATATATGAATATATATATATGAATATATAATTTTTTAATTTTTTATTGAGCCCATAATAAATTTACATTACTGTTTCCATTGGATTTTCACCCCAGGAGATGAGGTAGAGTACCAATTTCATCGGAATTTATAGGTGGACTGAAATTTAAACTTACAGAAGTGGATATAAAGTTATTGGGGGGGTATTAAATAGAGAGGGAGGTCGTGTGGTAGTGTGAGGAGGTTTTATAGTAGAAATTCAGTTGTGAAAAGACGCTAATGAGCTATTAGGTACGTTTGAAAAAGAAAAAAGAAAGAAAGAAAAGTAGACGTTAAATTTTGAAAATACTTAGGAGGAGTAGTGGGAGTAAAGGTTTTTAGCGTCATGGTATCTGTTGTTGTGTAAGAGGGAGTGGGAGTAAGTGATCAGTAGCTACCGTAGCAGTTGGTAAATATTGTCACCATGGCAACGTATTTTTTATGACGACGCCGGATTTTTGATCTTTTGGAGGTGCTATTGATATCTGCGTAAAATTAAAACATATAATTATATAATTCGAGATGGATGCGGATGATGGGGGGGGTCGACATATACCTGGGGGGGGGAAGAGGAGAAGGGGGAAGATATTTAATGCGGATTAAAGTTGATTATTGATGGTAGTAAGAGGGTGGAAAGTAGCGGGGTCGATATAGACGGGGGGGGGGAGGGGGAAAAGTGCAGTTAATGCAGTCTTTACATTTTGTAGACGTTGTTATTAAGGATAATATATGTTGAGAAAAAAAAATAAGAGAAGGGGGGCAGGTTCGGATAATATAGATAGGTGGGCGGATTGAGGATTATAGTTGATGATAGTAAAGATGGGGATTATTAGTTAAGGATGGGTGGTGACATAGACCGGGGGGTGTGCAATTAATGCGGTATTTACATTTTGTAGATGTTGTTATTAAGGATAATATATGTTGAGAGAAGAAGAGAAAAAAGAGAAGGGGGCAGATTCGGATAATATAGATAGTTAGGCGGATTTAAGATGATTATTGATGATAGTAAAGATGGGGAAAATAGAATTATTGGTTAATGATTCGGATAATATTAATTGGTGAGGTTATTAGATATATGTAACTAGGTTAATGGGCGTTAGAGGTGAGGGTAGATAATTAAGTAGGAAAGTAGTAGGTAAAGGTTATTGGTTGTATCCAGGAGGTAGTGGGTAGGGTATTTCTGTTATGTTACTTTTTATATTTGGAATGGAGTAAAATTACTAAGGAGATATTGTTTGTAGTGTTTGCAATGTATTGATGTTTCGTATTTTTTATTTAAAAGTTTATCCTTGTCTTTGAAATTTTTCATATAAACAAAGATGACATGGGGAGTTAATTGATTTGCAAGTGCTGGGTTTTTTTAGGATTTCCCAGGTGATAGTTGGGGTTGGTTGGCTTCTTGTTAGCTGTAGGTAGTGGTTGGTGAGGGAAGTTTTGTTTGGGTGATTAGGGTTGTTTATGGAGCATTTGTGGACCCTGAATCTTTCCTTAAAGGGGGTACTTGAGATGCCTATATAGAATTTTTTATTATTAGGATCTTCTGTGGGAGTAATAGCTGCTTTATATACTACGTTTGTTGTGAGGCAGTTTTGTTGGAGTGGGCATCTGGATTTAATAATGCAGTTACATTTGCTTTGATTGTTAATTTTATTGTTGTTGTTATTTAGTATTTTGTTGTTGTGTTTTTTTAATTATATTTTCAAGGTTATTGGTGCAACTGTAACTTAATTTGATAGTGTTGTTATTAAAGATTTTATGCAAAATATTATTGGGGGAGAAGTGTTTTTTAATTAACATGAAATTTTTTTTGCCTAGTTTAGATTTTACAATATTATTGTAAGGAGGGTTGAACCAGAGGACTTTGCGGGTTCTATTCTTTTTCTTCTTAATATTAGTAGTATTGTTATTTGGGATGTTAGGTTCCAGATATGTTAATGTAGTATTGGGGTAGCCACATTTTTTAAAAGCGCTCTCGTAGAATGGTTTGTGTTTATGAAATATAGTTGAGTTGGAGGAGTTAGTGCTTAGTCTTTTTTCTATAGATTTGGGTATATGGTTAATTACGTGTTTGGGGTGGTTGGACCTGGGGTGTATATATAGGGGATATGTGGTGTTTTTTGTATAGGGTTCATAGGTATCGTTGGATGGGTTAAAGGTAACATCGAGAAAATTAACAGTTTTTATATTAGAAGTCACCTCAATTTTCAGGTCTAGTTTCTTAATTTCCTTAATCAGTTTTTTCTTGACGCTTTCACATTTTGGTCCG
>NC_136527.1:139454125-139469125 GCF_053919585.1 Euprymna scolopes
CATGGATATTGTAGTATCACGTAAAAATTATTATGAAATTCATGGATATTGTAGTATCACGTAAAAATTATTATGAAATTCATGGATATTGTAGTATCACGTAAAAATTATTAAGAAATTCATGGATATTGTAGTATCACGTAAAAATTATTATGAAATTCATGGATATTGTAGTATCACGTAAAAATTATTATGAAATTCATGGATATTGTAGTATCACATAAAAATTATTATGAAATTCATGGATATTGTAGTATCACGTAAAAATTATTAAGAAATTCATGGATATTGTAGTATCACATAAAAATTATTAAGAAATTCATGGATATTGTAGTATCACGTAAAAATTATTAAGAAATTCATGGATATTGTAGTATCACGTAAAAATTATTATGAAATTCATGGATATTGTAGTATCACGTAAAAATTATTATGAAATTCATGGATATTGTAGTATCACGTAAAAATTATTAAGAAATTCATGGATATTGTAGTATCACGTAAAAATTATTAAGAAATTCATGGATATTGTAGTATCACATAAAAATTATTAAGAAATTCATGGATATTGTAGTATCACGTAAAAATTATTAAGAAATTCATGGATATTGTAGTATCACGTAAAAATTATTAAGAAATTCATGGATATTGTAGTATCACGTAAAAATTATTAAGAAATTCATGGATATTGTAGTATCACGTAAAAATTATTAAGAAATTCATGGATATTGTAGTATCACGTAAAAATTATTAAGAAATTCATGGATATTGTAGTATCACATAAAAATTATTAAGAAATTCATGGATATTGTAGTATCACGTAAAAATTAAGAAATTCATGGATATTGTAGTATCACATAAAAATTATAAAAAAATTCATGGATATTGTAGTATCACGTAAAAATTATTAAGAAATTCATGGATATTGTAGTATCACATAAAACAAACTATTATCAAATTCATGGATATTGTAGCATCACATAAAAGTTATTAACAAATGCATGGATATTGTAGTATCACATAAAAATTATTAAAAGTTTCATAGATAATGTAGTATCACATAAAAACTATGAATAAAAAATTTATTCATGGATATTGTTGTATGCCATAAAAAATTCATGGATATTGTAGTATCACATAAAAATTATTAAAAAATTCATGGATATTGTAGTATTACATAAAAATTATCAATAAATTCATGGATATTTTAGTATCGCATGAAAACTATTTAGATATTCATCGATATTTTAGTATCACATGAAAAAGTATTAAAAAATCATGAATCTTGTAGTATCAGACAAAAATTATTAAAAAATTAATGGATATTTTAGTATCACATAAAAATTAATAACAAAATCATGGATATTGTAGAATCAGATAAAACTTTTTAAAAATTAATGAATATTATAGTATCACATAAAAATGAATAACAAAATTCATGGATATTGTAGTATCACAAAAACTATTACAGAAATTCATGGATATTGTAGTATCACATAAAAATTATTAAAAAATTCATGGATATTGTATTTTCATATTAAAACTATTAGAAAAACGATTTGTTATGATACCGAGCAAAATGTAGTCATGTTTGAATTTTCGGAATAAAAGCTAGTATTAAAGATGGAGTGGGAGTGTCGGTGCTTTGAACTGAGTTTACCCATCCGTGGTGTGAAAAAAAATTCAAAGATGGCTACCTACAACACACTGTCATAAAAATGTGTTTTTCTGCTGTAAAAAAAGAAGGAAACTTTTTAATCAAATCCAGTGAAATTTTTTTTTCGGGGATCTTCAGTTCATTACGGATACGTACAATATAACCCGCTTCGATATTTTCATTTTTTAAGTCTTGATTTTTTTTTTTTTTTTTTTTTTTTTTTTTACACAGTGATCACCACTTATCAAGGCCCGGAAGCCACTCAGGGATAAGGGTTATTGTAAGTACATCACGTTAGTGAGGAGATTTTATGAAGTGTTTAATTAGGGGGGGCGGTTCATTAGGAATTTGTTAACATTAGACTTGAAGACATCCAAGTTGTAGTCTGGAGGGAAGCAGGCAGACGGAACAGAGTTCCACAGGCGTGCAGCTCTAAGAAAGAAGCTTTGCTCATGAAATCCGCGTTTTGATTTAGGCACAGATATAGAGTGGGGGAAATTTTTCACAGTGGATTCAGCTAGACGGGTGTTTTTTGTGAAAGATTGGCGAGGGGGGACCAGGGATTGGAGTTCAGACGAGCACCTGCCATGAAAATAACGATAAAACAAGGATAGGCTCGCAACGTCTCTTCTGTGGGAGAGGGGTTGCAGGGTAGAGAAAAGGGCATCCCCCACTAAACCACAAAGTCTATTTTGTACTCTGTCAAGGCATGATAGGCTGTTTTTGGCAGCTCCTGCCCAGATATGGCAACAGTATTCCATCCTTGGACGTACTTGGCTTTTATATAGATAGAGAATTGCATCAGTAGTGAGATATCTTCTGGAGCGGTAGAAGGATCCCACCATCTTTCCTGCGACCTTGGCAACAGACTTGATGTACGTGTTCCATTTCAGATCAGGAGTAAAGGTCAAACCCAGAAGCTTGTCAAAACACGGGGCCTCACCCAGACGAGAGCCATCCATCACAATTGATGCCAGCTGGGGATCAGAGCGTTGATGATGTAAGGATAGGAGTTTGGTTTTGGATGCATTAAAGGTAACTAGCCACATCTTCCCCCACTGAACCACGCGCTCGAGATCAGAGGAGAGAGAATCCGAGAGAACTTCGTCATTTACAGCCTTTGATGTGTTGCCGTAGATGGTCGTGTTATCAGCATAGATGTCAACGAATGATTTAAGTATGTGTTTAGGGAGGTCATTGATGTAGATCAGGAAGAGAGTTGGGCCCAGGATTGACCCCTGAGGGACTCCAGCATTTATATTGCAGGCCTCCGATTTTTGTCCATCTACCACTACTCTTATGAGCCTATCAGAGAGAAATGATTTAATGATTGAGAAAACATTTCCAGTTATACCGTAGCTGGAAATCTTGTGAAGTAGACCCTTATGCCATACTTTGTCAAAGGCCTTTGATATGTCAAGAGCAATTGCCCTAGAAAGGAAGCCTTTGTCAAGAGATTCACTAATCCTGTGGGATATAACCGTCAGCACATCTGCGGTAGATCTTGCAGAGCGGAAACCATATTGGGTGTCACTAAGAAGGTTATTCCTGCTGAGGTGGTTGACTATTTCTCTATTTAATATTGATTCCAGTAACTTACTCATAACACAGAGAAGACTTATTGGTCTGTATTGAGAGGGAGATGACTTATCACCTGAATTCTTAAATACAGGGCAAACTGATGAGGTCTTCCAGGGGGTCGGAAAGCACTTCTCCTTAAGGCAGCGCTTAAATAGTTTCGTAAGTATGGGAGCAAGTTCTGGTTGAAGCTTTTTTAACACTATAATTGGGATACCATCAGGGCCAGTTGCTTTACTGGAATCTAGGTTTTTTATTAGCTTGGCGACCACATGCACGGATATTTGTATGTTACCTAGCTTGTTCTGTGTTATAGGAGGAAATATGGGGAGTTGATGGCCTTCGTCGCATAGGGTAGAATTAGCTGCAAAGTTCTTTTCAAATAGTTTTGCCTTGTCTGACGCTGACGAGATAACCTCTGGTCCATTGATAATGGTTGGGATAGAACGCACACTTCTGTTCAGGATCCTATTTGTTATTTGCCAAAACTGGTGGGAACCAAGCCGCTGATCAGCTACCTTGGATTTAACAGACTGGGCATATAGCTCTCTTGCATTTTTTATTACTCTTTTACAGTGGTTGCTGGCAGTCCTGAAAGCAGCTTTAGTCTCAGTGCATCTATTACGTTGGTAGTTATGGAAAAAGTGATTTCTGTGCGCGATAGCAGCAGCACATTCTGGGGAGAACCATGGCTGGCTGTTAGGTTTTTGTTGGAATTTCTTAGATGGTATGAATTGGTCTATGCCTACAATTAACCATTCGGTCAGATCTGATACTATAGAGGACACTTCCTTTTTAAACATGGAGTGCAGAGGTAAATCAGATATGAATGTACGGAAGCTATCCCAGTCAGCCATAGAGTATCGGTATACAGTACGGTGGAGGGGTACGTCTGATGGCTTCTTACATTTTGTTTTTATCTTAACTGATACGACGGAGTGGTCGGAGGATCCTAAAGGAGAATGAACGGTACATGAACATAGCTCAGGGGAAGTTGAAAGAAAAAGGTCTAAGAGGCTCGCGAACAATCTGAGTGAGGTCATAAGCAATGGCAAAATCATGACAAAACCTCCCCTCATCATCTGTCTTATTTGAATGGGTCAGCCATTCCACGTTATGGACGTTGAAGTCACCACAGATGTGGATGTTAGCCGAGGGATGTGAAGACAGTATGTGGTCTATTTTCTCAGATATGCTCTTAAAGATAGTAACTCCGCTGTTGTGGGGCCTATAGAGGGCAAATATAAATGCAGTGGTGTTAGCAAGTGCAACCCTGAAGCACATATAGGGTAAATTAGGATCTTCTCTAGAGATATCCCTGCCACATGGGAAGCCATCCTTAATGTAGGCACATATTCCATGCCCATGGCGATCTTGGGAGTCAGATTTAGCTGTTAAATTGGAGTATCCATTAATTATGAACTCATCTAGGGAAGTGGTCGGCCCTATTCCAGTTTCACATAGAAATAATATGTCCGGTATCGTCTCCTGTAATTGGGTTTCAACCTCTGGAAGGTTGGAACGTAGACCCCTGATATTGGAGAAGGAGACCTGGTAGTAGGGGTCTACGCTGGAAGATGGGGTTCTAGGTTTAATCGAGTTTTTATTCTGGAGATATTTCATGTTGAGGATTTGGGATTTGTGGAATAGGTCGGCATACTTGGTTAGAGCAGGGTAGAGAGGGAAAGTAAGAGAGAAAAAGGCAGGAAATTTTTTTTTTATTATTTGTAGCACACGAAAAGGTAAAGCCGTAACAATTACCCACTAGTATGGCATCGAGAGGCCCCACCAGAGACTACTGCATGGTCCAGATCCACTCACCAAATGGCAATACAGCAGTCCCAGTACTTTGCGCCTGCTGATAGGACAGTCTCCTTAGTGGTTAATCCAAGGTTCGGGTCCCTGACTATCAGGCGGATAACGTCAGCCCAGACAAAACTTTTACCTCCAGCACCCTTACTAGTGACATGGCAACAAGGACAGACAAAGACAGAAAAATATCTGACATCTCAGACTACTGGTCACCAAGTAGTACCGACCTTTAAGCAGCTTTTTCTTCACCCTTTGTCAGAAACATCACTCATTGAATGAGGACTGAATGAGAAAATAGGAGAAGCGAGAGTTACTGGAGCTGCCGATAACACATCCACTGTATTATCTACTCTCCATTTAAAAAAAAAAAAAAAAAAAAAAAGGGGGGGGAGGAGAAAGGGGAATGGGTACAAGTGACTTATATCTAAGTAGTAAGTCCGGTGCGAACTTAATAATTCATGACACTTTTGGTGATAATCTCCCCTCCCGTATTAATGGGTGGAAGTTTGTCGGTTATCTATCTAGTTTGAATCATTAAAGTTTCATCTTATAATTAATTAAAATCCAATAATTAACTATTATCAATTTGTAAAGACTGCTTAATATCAATTAAACTGTAAGTTTTTATGTCTTGATTAAACTGTAAGTACCGACTTTTTTTTATACTTACCGCTGTTGTAGTTCCTTCTATCGGACTTGTAGCGCTGCTTTTAGTTAGGATATCATACATCGTTGGCGCAGCGAACCCATTCTCCAGCAAAATGAAAATGACAAACAGCAGAGACATGCAACAATTAAGAGCTGAAAAAAAAAAAATCAATAACTCAAAAATGTTTAAAATGAAATATGCACCAAGTGCACTTGAAAGCCAAATCTCAACGTAATTTTAGAAAAATAAACAAATATTTTACTTGTGTGAAATTTATAACATGAACTTTCACAAGAAACACTCGTCTAGCTGTAAACACTATCAATAATTTCCCCCACTCTTTATCTGTGCCTAAACCTAAACGTAGATTCCATGAACAAAGCTTCTTTCTTAGAACTGCACGCCTGTGGAATTGTCTTCCGTTTTCCTGCTTTCCGGCTGACTACAATATGGTTGTGTTCAAGTCTAAAGTAAATAAGTTCTTGATGAGCCGTTCCATATAAGTTATTAAATTTACCAAATTTTCATTACTAATGATTACTATATTGACCAATTTCTACTGTACACTCTTTAACCTTGAGTGGCCTCTGGGCCTTGATAATGTGGTGATGCCTTTGTAAAAATATATATATATATATATATTTCGGAGCTAAACTCCATCCTTAGTATTTTGTTTTCTTTCTTTTTTTCTTTTCCTCTTCTTTCTCTTTATGTTGTAAAAATATTTTTCAAAATACAACCGCTCAGATACAATTCGCGGCTCTTTACAAACGGGGGTTTCTTTCTCCAACTTTACAATCTGATGAGAAAGAAGAAAAGAAAAAAAAGAAAACAACATACTGAGGATGGAGTTTTGCGCTGAGATATATTAGGAAATAAACAAATATTTTACTTGTTTGAAATTTGTAATATAAATATATTTCGGGGATAAAGTACATCTTCAAAGTTTTTTCTTTTTTCTTTCTTTTTTAATTTAATTTGAATAAAATAAAATACGCATCAAGTGCGCTTGAAAGCCAAGTCACAACGTAATATTAGGAAAATAAACAAATATTTTACTTGTTTGAAATAATAGGTGACACCTGACGAAGGCCGGAGGGCAAAACGGCTGAAACGTTGTGACAATAACAACCAAGATGAGGAAGTCAGTCCGACAATCTCAATCAATGAAAACACCTCATCTCAAAAATACAGACAATTACTAATAGGTGATTCATATGCAAAAGAAAATATGCAACTCCCGACCTTCTTGTCGAACTCGGGAATCTTCAAAGTTTTTTCTTTTTCTTTCTTTCTTTTTTAATTTAATTTGAATAAAATAAAATACGCATCAAGTGCACTTGAAAGCCAAGTCACAACGTAATGTTAGGAAAATAAGCAAATATTTTACTTGTTTGAAATGATAGGTGATTCATATGCAAAAAAAAAGATGTAACTCCCGACCTTCTTGTCGAACTCGGGAATTTGACGGAATTTTGAACGTATATACCATACGATGGACAAAGCAGAGAAGGGGAGGACAGTAGCTCTAGATATATCTAAGGCTTTTGATAGGGTATGGCACGATGGTCTTGTTAGGAAAATCAGATTAGACGATATCATTGGTCGAATACTTAACATAATTCAATCCTTCTAATATATAAAAGGCAAAATGTGTGTGTGTGTGTGTGTGTGTTTGCATGTCTACCAAAAACTTCCGACAGATAAATCTTAACATGACGAAAGCATTATTGTTTGAAAGCTTAATCTTTCGGATGATAAATAGTGAAAAATTGGCTGAAAAAACATTAATTTCTTTCACCCTCAACTTGCCAGTTTTCTACAAGGAGGGGTCAGTTTTTCCGCCGACATTTTTGCAAGTCATCGCCTCCTTTTGATTGACTAGCCTTAATTTCAACATTCGCGACTTCCGGTTTCGCTATGGACGCATCGGCAAAGACGTCGCCTTTCCCCCCTTCTTTTCACCTCCGTCGCGTTACAGGTTCGAGCCTGCCTGCCTACTACCACTTTTTTTTAACACCCCTCTCAAGCAGGGCTGCCCACTGTTTTGATTGGGGGGTGGAGCTCCCTTACTCCGCATACCCAGGAAACGTCGGGTACACCCGCTAGTCTTAAATAAGAGAAGAACTCAAGTTGTCCTCGATGCTCGTATATCCAAACGCAACGACAAACGTTTAGTTTATAAATATATCATAAATACACAGTGACAACATAATTTTAGGGTTCAAATAATGAAGAACCACTAACAATAGACATTTAGTGACACGTATACACACCAGAATGAACCCTTTGTCCCAAGTACGCATATCAACATTTAGACGATTATACAACATACATAAATGACAATCCTGCCCATATTTGCACCCAGTCGATGGACACTTAGTTTTAATAAGTTCTTTGTAGTTGGGCGCTAGGTGTATCAGAATTTTTGTAGGAGATTTTGACACCCCTAACACGAAACTGCAAATAAAATATTAAAAAATTCGTAATTTCTCCTTTAAAGGTGGATTGTTTATTTTCTTTATAGATTATACTTCCAAAATAAACTATTAAAGTTGTATAAAAGTAATAGATTTTTTTTTTAAATAGTAATGAAATTAATTGAATGTTACGAGTTCAGTATTTTTCAATTTTTAAACTTTAAAAATCTATCAAAATTTTTCCATTGATTCTATTTTTACGATATTTTCAGGGTCAATGTGAAATTTTATGCTCTTTCTAATAAACCGAATATAATATTTTAGACAAACGTTTTCTTTTTAATTCACGCCCCCCCCCATTTTCAAATGTCTATTAAAAAGTAAATAATTAATTTATGTACCAAAGTTTTATATATATCACAAGTTGAAGATAAAAGATCAATAAATAATATATTCTAATTTAAAACAAAAAAGTAGTGTTTTTTTAGAAATTTACCTGTAAAGTCCGAAGTTTAAAAAAAAAAAAAAAACACGTTGTTTTTTTTTTTTTAATGAAACCTTGTTCCTTGCTCCTTTAATTGAAAAAAAATAGGGTTTGAATTACATTTTTCGAGGATTTATAAGCTTCGAAAGATAGCAGGTGGAATTATTCAATAGTTTTCACGAAATTTCTGACACTGCTAGTTGGGCGCTTTTATTTTTCCCCAAGAAGAAATTTACTACATTCGTAAAGGCTGTCCAGGCACTCATTTCTGCACCATTCATTAAATTTCGAATCTGGGCTCCATAAAAAATTACAGCTTTTAATTTCTCTATGGTTAGGCCTGGAAAATTCGTGCATATATATTTATAACAGCCGCCATCTTTCTCAAGAGCCTTCACAAACTGTTTCAAGGCCCCAAGACTGACGGACTGCATGATGATGATGATGATGACGATGATGACGATGATGATGATGAAAAATATATCATAAATAGACAGCAACAACATAATTCTGCGGTTCAAACAGTGAAGAATCACCAACAATAGACATTTAGTGATACGTATACACATCAGGATGAACCCTTCGTCTCAAGTACACATATCAACATTTAGACGATTATATACAACATACAGTGTTTTTGTGCCTTTTTAGAGCCCCACAATATAACAGGTGCCTTTTTGGTACACTATTATATTGTTATAGTATGGCACTGCTACAGAGTGAGTATATTTTATAGATAATCTCTTAAAAAATCTACCAAAAATCAAATATTAGGTTGTTGCATAAGTTCTTGGTTGTTTTTTAGAAAATCACAGAATTTTAACAGCAAAAGTTCCAAGTTTTGGTGTGAATCCCATCGACTGCAGGTGCGTGAAATTGTCGCAAAATCACACTTCATCTTTTGACCCGCTACATGTCTGATGGCCGTCTTCCTTTACAAGAACTCCATATTGACTTGTTGTACTTCCGTTTGGTCATCAGTATCTTATACTAGACTACCCGTGACCCGTTGGGTCAGTATGTTATATTAGCTATATTATGAGTGAAAGTGACGAAAAAGTCTGTAAATTTATTCATTTTTATTTATTGCGGACTTTTATGTTTTTCTTAGTTGTTTTACGACGTTTCGGCCGTCCGGAAGGCAGTGGATGCAGTCAGGAGATTCAGCGTTTCTATTTCGTCGCGGTTACCACCTGACGAAGGCCAGATGAATAGTTGGCCGAAACGTCATGACACAACCAATAAAAGATGAGGATAATAGTCCACAATAAATAAAATATAATAAAAAACAATACTCATCTCAATAATGAATTCCAATTAAAATAATATATATATATATATATATATATATATATATATATATATATATATATATATATATATATATATATATATATATATATATATATATACCATTCGGTACGAACCCGGCTATGGAAGATCAGATAATAAATAAAAAATGAATTTACAAGACTAAAAAAATTAAAATTGATCGCCCTTTGGGGCCCGTGGCGCAGTTGATGGAGACGTTGAATCTCTACGGTTCCAGGTGAGTATTGTCCGAAGATAGCATTTTCGATCCTACACAAAGCCGGGCAGAGGCTTACTTTGCCAAAGCGTGATTAGACAACAACAACTATGGAAGGCAGTAATGGCAGAGGATGCAGTCAGGAGAGTCAGAATTCCTATCCCGTTGCGGTTACCACCTGATGAAGGCCAGACGAATAGTTGGCCGAAACGTCGTGAAACAACTAAGAAAAAAATAAATAAATAGCAATTAACTGTGGACTTACTTTGGAATTTAATCATCTTGATTGAATTGGTTGGAACTGATCAGAATTCTTGACTTGTGTCCGGAGAATCAATTTGACGACAACGACGACGCTTTTCTCTGTTAAAAAACAAAACAAACTTTCTCTTTTTCATACTGTCAATTTTTGGGAGGGGCGTCTAAAAGAGAAAAAAAGAAAAGGGAATTACGTGTCTGGCTTTGTTTTGTTCCACCCACTTTTTTAATGCTCCACCCACTTTTCTAATGCTCCGCCTACTTTTATTTTGTCAACCAATTAAAATAGCCGTCATCATTTCTGCTCGGCGACTAAACTGCTTTCCACACATTTATTTTTAATCCTTTTCTTTTTTCTTCCCCGACAAAAGGAAGGTGGACTTGTAAATTCACTCTTGTCTGTTCGTCTGTCCGGATTTTTTTCAATAACTACACCTTGGAATTTTTGGAAATTATGCATAAACATTAAACATGATATGAGTTACTTTTAACAGAACAGATTTTCCTGGAAAACTCCGGTTACCCCCCCCCCCCGCCCTAGAGGTTCCTTTCAGGTTAAAATAGCTAAAATTGACACTTTTGTGCTTATTAAAAAAATTGATGCCTTGGATTTTTATAAAACTTTCTGAAAAGTTGTAACTAACTGATTACTAACTGATATAATTTTATTTGTCTATACTTCGCGATAACTCTTGGCGTTCTTTTAGGGCTAATAAAAACACTCCATTTTTAGGACTATTTTTACCATATTTGTCCAAAATTTTGTGTGTATGTCTATTTAGCAGTTTTGCATGGTGCTGAACTCACATTTAAATATGTTACAGCCTTGGGGTCTTTCGGGGCTAAATGTGGAGGGGGGCAAATGATGGACTGAGTCATTTCTTTTTTTGCATGATGCAGAACTCAAACTTACATATGTTAAGGCCTAAAACTGCACCGTTTGTTAATTTCCACAAAAATTTGACGTCCCTAAGGAACTTTTGGGGCTAAATGTGGGGAGGGGGGAGATGCTGAACTTAGTCATTTTGTATGCCTCGTTCACTATGAACTCACGGGGGACCATGCGTGCTTCACTTGTTTATATCAACTTCCCCCCCTTTTAAATCTTTTTAACGACAATTTAGGCGCTCCTACACTATTGGGACGAAATTTCGGAAATCGTAAAACCGAATTTCACATGAAAACAATGGTATCTACATATTCCTCGTATTTTTAAGATGATTATATCCAAAAATTACGAAAATCGATAAGGTAGAAAATTATTTATTAAAGAAAATAAAATAGAATTTGGTGAAAACGATAGCAAGAATTAAATTTATACATATATATATATATATATATATATATATATATATACATATATATATATATATATATATATATATATATATATATATATATATATATATATATAATCGAAACCGTGAGCTTCTAACAGTTGCGCTATTCGGCTGTATATACACACACAGAAATAGACATTCCGACGAGTTATTTACAGGCGTCGATTCCATGGTCAAGTGGGAGAACTGCCGACTTTCAACACGACGGTTCTAGGTTCAATCCTTGGCTTGGGAGAGATGCTAGTCTAGCGGCACTGATGAGTTATGATACAATGAAACAGGACTGTATGTCGATGACTACAAATATATATATATATGTACATTTGTATGTATGTATCTATCTATCTATAAGAAGTTTCTTATACTGGAAACTACATAAGGACGAGACTTTACAACACTGCAGTTTAATTAACGAAAGAAACAAGGAAGAAAGTTCAATAGTGTTTTTTTTTCTTTTTCAGCACAAACTTGCATTGGTAATGATTAACAAATAGGTTAGATATTGAACAATTCCAATTGATGAATTTCCTGATTTGCCAAAAGTGTGTTTGGACATACATAGGTAAAAATCAACATGATTAAATTTCACGAGGCGAAGCATTACTCTGAAGTCATCAAGAAAGATTCTCAATATAGTGAGATAGGGTTCGAAGTTGGAGACAGTTACAGTCACACTCAGACAGACTCAGAGAGACTCGGAAGGACAGGGAGCTGATTCCCGTAAAAGGTGAAGGGAAGAGGCGGAGACCATGTATTTGGAAAAGCTTGAATCCCTGACCACTATCATCAGCCGGCTGATGAATAAAGAATCACCATCTGTATTTTGTAAACTGTTTGTCTTCGTGTCGGTATTACAACGGATATATCAATGGGTTATTTAGATTTTGCTTCCATAGAATCGTTACAGTATATAAATGTCATTATCATTTTCTGAGTTAAAAAAAACAACATTGTGCCTAATTTGCTTAGTGGGGAAACAAATAAATACAGCCCACCCTTCTTGCAGCGTATCTGTTTTAATTCATGTTTCCTGTTAACGTTAAGTGCTTGTAGTTCGTCGAAGCATCTATCATTATAAAATTTGTAAAACAAGCACAGGGATGCTACATTTCATCAATGGGACTGAGGTTGAAGCTTACATGATAGTTCAGGACCTGTCAGGTTGGCGACTATCTTTTGAACCCTGTCCAGGTGTGACAGACGGGTACCAGATGCACCAGCCCAAATGTGACAACATTACTCCATATATGGGCGAATGGTGGCCTTATGGAGGTACAGGAAACTTTCAGACATAAGTTGCTTTCTAGCATAGTAGAGAGAGCCCACTCTTCTTGCAGCGGCCCTGGTAATGCCCTCAATGTATCTCATGTTTCCTGCTAACGTTTAGCCAAGGTGTTTGAGCGAAGTTCTTTCAGGTAAGGTATCTTTAGTCATAATTAGGTTGAGAAGGTTCTTGCAATTATTGAAGGAAGTGAGTTTAGTCTTGGCAGCATTGAATGTGACCATCCATTTCTGTCTACTACAAATTGGAATTCATGTTATAAAAATAAATCAAGTCGTCTTTTCTAGGAATTAAAAAAAAAAATTTGCACAAACATTAAACATGATATGAGTAAAAAAGTAACAGAACTGATTTTTCGAGAAAACTCCGGTGGCTCTAGTGGGGTGCCTTTCACGTTAAAATTCCTGAAATTAACACTTTTGTGCTTATTAAAAAAAATTGATACCTTGGATTTTTATAAAACTTTCTGAAAAGTTGTAATTAACTGATTTCTATATAATTTTATTTGTCTATACTTCGCGATAACTCTTGCGTGTGCCCCAGGAGCTCTTTTAGGGCTAATAAAAACATTCCATTTTTTGGGACAATTTTACCATATTTGTTCAAAATTTTCTGTGTGTGTCTATTTAGCGTGGAAAATTGGCCATTTTTTTTTGTTGTTTGTTTTGTGTCGGTCGTCTACTGCTAAATATTTTTAAGCATAATTTTTTTTTATTTACTTATCACTTTTGCTTATGAAATGTCTAGAGAAAGAATTTAATACCGATTGTACAAGTAATTTTAGCTAATTCAAACAGCCCCCTCCAGTTTAACAGAGGTAGGAGGTCATGTGTTAATAATACAAAAAAAAAGAAAATGTCTGTTTACTTTTTAACGTAATTATAACCATCTGTCTTGTATTCAATTAATGTTTTTAAGCTTATTTTTTTCCCCCTTATCATTTTTTCTTGACATTTTTCGTTATACTCTCGTATATTTACCATTTTTAACCCGTTAATCACGTTGGAAACATTTTCATAAGATTATATATTAATTTGTACGATACTGACAGTTAATCTTTTAATTTGTCTGATACTGACAGTCTCTTAATACAAACGTCACCATTACAGCTTGCTGACGTCAATATCACGTGACATGACCGCGGTCTTTTTTTTTTATTATAAATATAAGGTGACCCAAAATAAACGGGACCCGTGTATACTTTATGTGGGATAGTTGGGGCCCGTTTTCTTTTCGGGGCGCTTATAAATCGATTTAAAAATACGTAATATTTTATATTAAAATGTCAGCTCAAATTTTAATATGTTAAGGCCTTGGGGACTTTGGGGGCTAAATGGTGAGGAGCAATGATACACTTAGTATTTCTTTTTTGCAGAACTCAAATTTATTTATGTTAAGGCCTAAAACTGCACGGTTCGTTCATTGTCACCAGGATTTGACGTCCCCTGAGGTATTTCGGGGGTTGGGGTGGGGCTAAATTTGAGGGGGTACATGCTGAACTTAGTCATTTTTTATGCCTCGTTCACTTTTCATTCACAGGGGAACATGCATGCTTCACTTGTATTCCTTGAAACGAAGGTATCATCTGCCGAGAGAGAGAGAGAGAGAGAGAGGGGGGGAGGAGAGAGAGGGGGAGGAGAGAGAGGGGGAGAAGGGGAGCAGAGAGAACAGAAGCGGAAAGAAGGATGCGTAACAGGAAGTAGAGATGCCACCTGTCAGACGAATCGAAAACTAAGACAAGAGCAAATAACAGTTGCGTCATTGATGAATGTTGTGTGCGTGTGTCCGCCACATATGCCTTGTTAGGGATGAACGCGATACTTTTTATCTCTTAATAATATAATGAAACTTATGTTTGTTTTAACACGTTCATGAGAAACAATGAGTTTCATTATATTATTAAGGAGGAGACGAAAGATAAAGTCGATATGCCTTGTTAGGGATGAACGCGATTTAAAAGTATTACAAATACTTTTTATCTCTTAATAATAT
>NC_136527.1:139479125-139501625 GCF_053919585.1 Euprymna scolopes
AATTGTGCAACCACCTGCATACATTTATATTTTTATTTTGATTCTTATATTTGATTTTCTGTATTTCGTGTCTTTAATTGAACTTGGTTTCGTATATTTTGGGTTCGTACGAGCCTCCCGTTAATTTGAATGGGAAGGCGGTTCTAAGTTCCTGATGATGACGTCACTGGTCTCAGCGCGAAAATCGGCCTCTTTTGGATCCATGCGGCGAGGAGATTGGACTAATTCATTGCCTATCTTAGATGAGGATTTCCTTGAGCCTTTTCTTTCAAAGAAGTATAACCCGGCAAAGTATATCCGGTCGCTACGAGGCAAACTTCTTAAAACGCGGCTTCGGTTTGCACGTATTTTGAAGGAGAGTAATTTTCAAAGACTTTAAATTGAGAAATTTGTTAGTACGTTCTTAAAATTATTGTATTTGAGTTATTATTAGGAAGTACTCCTATTTGAGTTTTAATATTGTATTCGTTTGTTGATACAACATCTGCAATATAAGAACCAGCGTTCTTTGTTTTTTTGTTTGTTTGTTTTTTGTATCATATTTTGTTACTTTGGTGTTCTTTGTTTTTGTATTTAATGCCTGTAAAGGAAGAATTTTGCAAATCATAGAAGTATAGATGCTCCCCAATTATATCTGTATTTTAGGGTGTTTTAGTGGTTTGACGGGACTCTTCTGCAAAATGACTTTCATAAAATCCTAGGTGCACTAAAAAAATAATTGAACGCGAATTCATTGCCTGTCTTAGGTGAGGATTTCCCTGAGCCTTTCCTTCAAAGATGTATAACCCGGCAAAGTATATCCGGTCGCTACGAGGCGAAAACGCGGCTCCGGTTTGCACGTATTTTGAAGGAGAGTAATTTTAAAAGACTTTAAATTGAGAAATTTGTGAGTTCCTTAAAATTATTGTATTGCGTTATTATTAGGAAGTACTCCTATTTGAATTTTTAATATTGTATTTGTTCGTTGATACAACATTTGCAATATAATAACCAGCGTTCTTTTTTTTTTTGTATCACATTTTGTTACTTTGGCGTTCTTTGTTTTTGTATTTAATGCCTGTAAAGGAAAAATTTTGAAACTTTTTGTAAATAAAATCTCTTCTTCGTTTCTATCGTATTTTTACCCCCCTCCCCTCCTCTTTTTATTTCATCCTTTTATTTTGTTTCTGCAGTTTTGTTAGTTTGCCATCGAATTTATCTGAAAGAGGATAAATTTTCGACAATAACACGCTGTAAATTCTGGGGAAAAAAAGCTTTTTTTCATGGAATCGGCAGATTTGGCGTTTAGCAGTTCAAATATCTTCGAACCATATAATAATTGAAAAGTAATTGAAAAAAACCTCAATTGTCACAAAAATCACAGATGAAACAAAACAGAAAGTTTTATTTCGTGAAAAAATTCAAAACGTTTTGCAGTTATTTCTATAACGACGGTCTTCACGAGTCGTATTCACGTATCTTCGGACAAAGCCACGAACTCGATTTGCACCATTTGTACTGGAAATAGAACAATAATATTGTAATTAAATTATAAAAAAATTCATGAATATTGTAGTATCACATTAAAATTGTTACAAAAAATAATGGATATTGTAGTATCACAAAAAACTCCCCCTGTATACATTTATATTTTTATTCTATATAATATATAATCGCTAATAGGGAGTCGTCCGGCCAACAGCTAAGCCTCGCTTCAGTTTATCCACTGTAAAATTAAAACCAAAATTTTATTTTTATTATTAAAAGTTTTATTTTTAAATTATAAAATAAAACACATTTAATCATTTTAAAACTTCATCTTGCAATATTTCTTTTCGTAAAATTAAAACCAAAATTTTGTTTTTATTGTTCAAAGTTTTATTTTTAATTATAAAATAAAACACATTTAATCATTTTAAAACTTCATCTTGCAATATTTCTTTTCGTAAAATTAAAACCAAAATTTTATTTTTATTATTAAAAGTTTTATTTTTAATTATAAAATAAAACACATTTAATCATTTTAAAACTTCATCTTGCAATATTTCTTTTCGTAAAATTAAAACCAAAATTTTGTTTTTATTGTTCAAAGTTTTATTTTTAATTATAAAATAAAACACATTTAATCATTTTTAAACTTCATCTTGCAATATTTCTTTTCGTAAAATTAAAACCAAAATTTTGTTTTTATTGTTCAAAGTTTTAATTTTAAATTTTAAATTATAAAACACATTTAATCATTTGGTTTGTTTTCCTATACACATAGATTCGAAAAAGTTGTCAAAAAACAAATATATAACAAATAAATGTGATACAAAGGCAAGATTAGTTACTTTTCTCCCTAACTTGATTAGTTTTTAGTGCTTTTATTTAATTTAAAATATTTAATCGGTCCGAAAAAAAATGCAGTGTATATTTGAAAAATACAAATGGAAGCTAGCTCGCTGCTGAATATGTTAAGTTTGTGAAGATGAAATCAAACTAAAAACTAAAACTTTTAGAATAGAAAGCTTTCTGGTATTTAAGGACAACAATAGTGAAAGGATGAGATCTCATTGCTATGCGAGTTTGTTGGGGATATGTGCATCGAGGGGCTACAAGTGCAACGAGTTCATCAGAACACATTCCATTAAAATATTTGTAAAACAGGCACAGTGAATTCATTCAAAAAGTATCGCTAATAAAAACAAATAAATCACACACACACGCACACACACACACACACACACACACACACACACACACACACACACACACACACACACACACACACACACACACAGATATAATACAATTCAACGACCCATACATAAGTTGTATTTTATTTTCAAATAAATAGTAAAAATGGGTTTTTGAAAACTAAATACCAAATTAACGTGTAATACTACAATAGCTATAATTAGTTTCATATAATTATGCGGTTCTTTTTTTTTTAATGAATTCAAATATTTTTTATTTATACGTAAGTGCATTTTTACCTAAATGCGAGTTGGGGATAATTTTCCCTTCTACCAATTTTTAAAATATATATACCCCCGAAATTTGTCTGTATTTTAGAGTACTTTTATTTGTTTGGCGGGGCTCTTCTGCAAAAGGTTTTAATACAAATCTAGGCACACTTGAAATATAATTAGGAAAAAAAAAAAAGGAAAAATCGTTTACTTATTAAAATCAATCGACACAAAACTCTTGGTTCAAAAGAGAGAGAACATTTTATTTCGTGAAGAAATTCAAAATGTTTGGCAGCTATTTCTATGGCGGCTTTTTTCAAATATACCTAGGTATCAAGGAACAATGCCACCACAGCCATTCACACCGTCTAAATTTTGCAAAATGCTGGAAATAGAAAAATAATTATTTATATCGTAAGTAAAAAAAATATTGGCATTGTAATATTACATATGAAATATAAAAATAATTATGAATATTGTAATATTACATATGAATTATAAAAATAATTATGAATATTGTAATATTACATATGAATTATAAAAATATTGTAATATTACATATGAATTATAAAAATTATTATGAATACTGTAATATTACATATGAATTATAAAAATAGTGTAATATTACATATAAATTATAAAAATAATTATGAATATTATTATATTGCATATAAATTATAAAATAATTATGAATATTGTAATATTATATATGAATTATAAAAATAATTATGAATATTGTAATATTACATATAAATTATAAAAATAATTATTAATATTGTAATATTACATACATATTATAAAAATAATTATGAATATTGTAATATTACATATAAATATAAAGCTTTGTAGAAGTAATAATATTCAACATCAGAAACTGTTTTCTCCCCACACCTCCTGTTTACAGAGAGACAAAATTATGCCAAAGAAAAGAGAAAAATTTATGGCAAATTGTATTGTTGTCCATTTCTCCGTGAGTGACCAAAGCCGGAAGATGATTTATTAAATTTTAAATAAATTTCTTTGGAACGTTTATATTATTTTTGTTATCCCTTTTTGGAATAAAAAAAAAGAATAAATATTAAATTTGTATTATATTCATTCTACATCACATGAGGTGGGGGGATGATATCACAGTGGCACAACATAGTGCTAAACTTGGAGGTAACTCCGACGGGCGTGATACTTTGTTGCAGAGGAGGTCGGTGGCAGTCGCCTTGGGTGTAACAAAAATACTCTATTAAATTAAGTGAATAGTTTTTCGGGGATCTTCAGTTCATAACAAATGCATACAATATAACCTTTTTTAAATATTTTAATTTTAGATGTCTTAATTAAACTGTGCAAGCACCGAATTCTGATATGCTTACCTTATTTCTAATCGAGTATGGATTCCTTGGAGCGTTGCGTTCAGTTCGGTTCATGTAGATCGGTGGCGAAGCGACCCCATTCTCCAGCAAAATGAAAACGGCAAACAGCAAACACATGCAACAATTTAGGGCTGAAAAAAATAAAAAAATAAGTTGATAACTCTGTTTTGTCCGAATGTAATATCAGCCAAATTAGACGTATTAAAATACTAGAACCTGTAAAACCCAATTGCATAAAATCATTTACAAGTAAGACAAGGAGAAAGAAGAGAAAGTCAAAATAACTTGAAAAAATTGTAAACTTTTATTTAAAAAGGGAAAAATAAATTGAAAGGGGAGGAAGAAAAAATAATAATAAATTCTGAAGTTCACTTTTTAACCGTATAAAAGACTGTATTTTGACTGTCAAAAAATGTCCCCTTTTGACGAACCTTAAAGGTTCTAGTAACAGTTCATGAGAGAGAAAGAATAGAATTGAAAGATAAGAAAAGATTAAGAGTTTCAAACAAAAGAGACGTTTCGAGCCTGTCTCTGCTTTATCGTTATTTTGCCGACTGAACTCCAATCTAGGGTTCCCCCTGCCAAAATGTTACAAAAATACTCGACTCCCTACAACCACTATAAACGATTTCCCCTACTCTCTGTGCCTGCATCAGAACTGCTCGCCTGTGGAACAATGTTCCGTTTTTCTGCTGTCTCAGTTTGACATAACATGGTAGTCTTCAAGTTCAATGTAAACAAATTATTACTAAGCCATCCACATAAATGATCAAATTCTACCCAATTCACACCATTAACGATTACTAAACTACCACCTTATATTCATTAACCCTTATCCTTGAGTGACATTCGGGCCTTGATGAGTGGTGACTCCCAAGAAAAAAAAAGATTTAAAAAATAAAGATAATTAATGCCAAACTGACATTAGAGCAGCAAAGAAAGACAACGAGCAAAGTTCGGTGAGAGTTTCAAATATGGTTATAGAACTCAACAAAAAGACAGAATTCAGATAGGACTGGGGAAATATGATCGTTGATGTTTGCAATAAAAAGCCATGATACAAGAAGAATAAGAAAAAGAAGAACAACAACAAACAAAAAAAAAACAAAAAAGAAGAAACACGAGAAGAAAATAAAGAAAAAAGAAGACGAAAAAGAAGAAAAAGAACAAAAAAAAAAGAAAAAAAAAAGACGAGGAAAGAAGAACAACAAAAAAGAAGAAAAAAAAGAAGATAATAAAGAAAAAGAAGCCGAAAAAAGAAAAAAGAAAGACGAAAAAAAGAAAAGATTAAGGGTTTCAAATACGGTTATAGAACTCAACAAAAAAATGTGCACATTTTGGCGAACCTTAAAGGTTCTCGTAACAGTTCAGAAGAGAGAAAGAATAGAATTAAAGGTAAGAAAAGATCAAGAAAGACGCAAAACTTACTTTAAGGTAATAGTTTTTTTTTAAGAAGCAAGAATAATTTTTTATACGGAATTTTTTAGAAAGAGAAGAATTGTCATTTCTGCTTAAAATATTTTTCTTTTAAACAAAGAAGAAGAAAAGGAAGAAAAAGCAAGAACAAAAACAAACAAACACAAAAAAGAAGAATAAAATTATATATATATATATATATATATATATATATAACTAAGAACTATATTTATATATATATAATTTTATTCTTCTTTTTTGTTTTTGTTTGTTTTTTGTTCTTATATATATATATATATATATATATATATATATATATAACTACTTAATTTATTCACATAAAATTAATATACGAAAGTATAGATTTATGCGTAAACTTTAAGTATTTTTTTTTTAGAAAGAGAAGAATTGTCATTTCTGTTTGAGATAGCATAAAAATAAAAAAAATGTCTCATTGGATTTTCTTCTTTTTTATCAAATAAATCTGAATCTTCTCCAACTTATTTTACTCATATTTGTTGGTTTTTACTTTGGAAAAAAACCTTACTTGACCTGATGTAGCTCCGACAGCTTAGTCGAACGACAATTTTTTTCTTATCAGAGAAGGCTCTTTTTGCTGCACCATAGAAGATTATACACTTATAGTATAGTATATAGTATAGTATAATATAGTATAGTATAGTATAGCTCTTTTTGCTGCACAATAGAAGATTATACACTTATAGTATAGTATATAGTATAGTATAATATAGTATAGTATAGTATTGCTCTTTTTGCTGCACCATAGAAGATTATACACTTATAGTATAGTATATAGTATAGTATAATATAGTATAGTATAGTATAGTATAGCTCTTCTTGCTGCACCATAGAAGATTATACACTTATAGTATAGTATATAGTATAGTATAATATAGTATAGTATAGTATAGTATAGCTCTTCTTGCTGCACCATAGAAGATTATACACTTATAGTATAGTATATAGTATAGTATAGTATAGCTCTTTTTGCTGCACCATAGAAGATTATACACTTATAGTATAGTATATAGTATAGTATAATATAGTATAGTATAGTATAGTATAGCTCTTTTTGCTGCACCATAGAAGATTATACACTTATAGTATAGTATATAGTATAGTATAATATAGTATAGTATAGTATAGCTCTTCTTGCTGCACCATAGAAGATTATACACTTATAGTATAGTATATAGTATAGTATAGTATAGTATAGTATATAGTATAGTATAGTATAGTATAGCTCTTCTTGCTGCACCATAGAAGATTATACACTTATAGTATAGTATAGTATATAGTATAGTATAGTATATAGTATAGTATATAGTATAGTATAGTATATAGTATAGTATAGTATATAGTATAGTATAGTATATAGTATAGTATATAGTATAGTATAGTATATAGTATAGTATAGTATATAGTATAGTATATAGTATAGTATAGTATATAGTATAGTATGGCTCTTCTTGCTGCACCATAGAAGATTATACACTTATAGTATAGTATATAGTATAGTATAGTATAGTATATAGTATAGTATAGTATAGTATAGCTCTTCTTGCTGCACCATAGAAGATTATACACTTATAGTATAGTATAGTATATAGTATAGTATAGTATATAGTATAGTATATAGTATAGTATAGTATATAGTATAGTATAGTATATAGTATAGTATAGTATATAGTATAGTATATAGTATAGTATAGTATATAGTATAGTATAGTATATAGTATAGTATATAGTATAGTATAGTATATAGTATAGTATGGCTCTTCTTGCTGCACCATAGAAGATTATACGCTTTCCTTTTCACTTCGAATAATTCCTGAGTAACAAGCAAATTATTGTTTGCAACCTCACTTTTTTCATTCGTCTGAGGTTTAACTTTTGCACTTTTCATCTAGACAAGACCATTGACTTTATTTTTTAAGATTTTCTGTCTGAACTCCGCCGGCATTTTTCATTTCATTTTCATCACCTAGACGAAAATTTAACTGAGTTAATAGGACCTTCATCTAGAGCTTCCCGGTATTTCACCACGAACAACAAAACAAAAAAAAAAAACAAAAAAAAGAAGAAAAAAATGACGAAGGAGAAAAAGAATAAAAACAAAAAAGAACAACAAAACAAAAAAAAAAAAGAAGAAAAAAATGACGAAAGATAAAAAGAATAAAAACAAAAAAGAACAACAAAAACAACAAAAAAGAAGAATAAAATGACGGAAAAAAAGAAGGGAAAAGAAGACGAAGAAAAAGAAGACGAAGAACAACAATAGAAGAAAGAAGAAGAAAAAGAAAAACAACAAAGATCAAAAACAAAAAGACGAAAAAGAACCAAAAATAAGATTAAAGAAGAAAAAAAAGAAAAAAGACAAAGAAGAAGAAAAAGAAAAACTGCCTTTTTTCACTTCTATTTTCGCTAAAATCGTTGGATTTTCTTTTTTTTATCAACTTTTTTATTCATATTTTTCGGGGGAAAACATTACTTGACCTGATGTAGCTTCGACAACTTAAAAGATTTTTCTTGGAAACAAAGAAGAAGAAAAGGAAGAACAAAATAAAACAAAAAAAAGAAGAAAAAAATGACGAAAAAGAAAAAGAATAAAAACAAAAAAGAACAACAAAAACAACAAAAAAGAAGAATAAAATGACGGAGAAAAAGAAGAACGAAAAGAAGGAAAAAGAAGACGAAGAAAAAGAAGAAGAAGAACAATAGAAGAAAGAAGAAGAAAAAGAAAAAAACGACGAAGATCAAAAACAAAAAGACGAAAAAGAACAAAACATAAGAAAAAAAAAACAAAAATAAGATTAAAGAAGAAAAAAAAAAGAAAAAAGACAAAGAAGAAGAAAAAGAAAAACGAATAAGATGAACAACAAAAAAAGACAAAAAGATAAAAAAAAGAAGAAAAGAACAAAAAGAACAAAAAAACGACAAAAGAACAAAAAAAAAAACAGAAAAATTTGCCATTTCTGTGTGATTATTTGTCAGCCATTTTCTTCTAGCCTTTTTGATCCTTGATCGTCGTCAGGAGCAATTTTGTTGTTGTTAAGTAGACTTTTTCCTGTTGCCATTTTTATATTTAACTAGTGAGACCTGTGGAAATTCCACAGCGGACTCATTCATATGTGAAATATTGATGTTGGCATTCTGCGGGTGTTCACCATAAATGGAGATGCTCTGATATTATTGTACCTATTTACTATGCCTCCCCACGGGACAGAGTTAGACACCAGGGTCGTTTTTTAACGTGGAGAAAAGGTACAAAAATAAAAATTGTCTCGGTCGTGAAGGATTTCTCCTCCACCGAAAGAGAACAAGAAAACGAAGTGCAGCATCTGAAGAACAGATACTACACTTTGATCTTGACCATTGTAGCTCTTGTTAAGACATCAAAATTAAATTATTTACCTAAGCTAGCAGGGACACCCGGCGTAGCCCGGTCATAAAGTATGCTAGTATAATATGATATTTATGTGTAACTAAGCAGATAAAACGGTAATAAAAAATACATTTGCTCTGCAATAGTATTGAACACTTCAGGCTTTTACTAATTACAATTTTTGCTATATATATATATATATATATATATATATATATATATATATATATATATATATATATATATATACTCACACTGAGGAAGATCGAAGGATCGGTCGAAAATATGTGCTTTTGAAGGAAACATTCTTGTTTTGTTTTTTTTCAAAAGACTTTTTGTATTCCTACACGTCAACTCACAGGAAATAAATACAGAAAAGATATAAACATTCATATATTTTTCGTATTGATTTTTTATTCACACACACACACACACACACACACACACACACACACACACACACACACACACACACACACACACATATATATATCCATATGACTTTAGTGCACTGCATCAGCTTGAATCGAAAACGAAACCAAAACTTATTAAAAAAATATATGTATTTATTGTCAATATATATGGATTATCTCATCTTTTTTTTTAACTGTACGAGTTACGTCCCTTGGATATAATAAGAATGGTTTCTTGTACGCTAAATACGCCTCGTTTTTATCTCTCCTTCATATCCTAACAGATACAACGGAATAATTCAACATGGCGGCAGATATAAAACCCAAGCATGAAACGTTACCGTGAAACAGAGAAAAAAGGAGAACATTAAGGAAAGCCTAACAATAATTCGGCCTTCTTACTGGACAACGAGAAACTATGTTTTGTTTGATATCTTTTCATTCCCTTAAAATAAAAGAAATAGGGTTTGTATTACTATACACATAGATTCGAAAAAGTTGTCGAAAAACAAATATATAACAAATAAATGTTATCAAAGGCAAAATAAGTTACTTTTCTACCCAAACTGGATAATTTTTAGTGTTTTTTATTTAATGTAAAATGTTTATTCAGATCGAAAAACAGTGTTTACCGATTTATTGGAAAATTCAAATAAATTCAGCAAGTTTGGGAAAATGAGTTAAAATTAAATAAAACACTATACTGTTAGAAACTCGCTCAATATGTTACCGTGACATAGGCTGACATATATTTGGCGTTTTTTTTTTTTTGTATAGTTTTTTTTATTGGTAGATTTTTTAAGAAAGAGAAGAGTCCGTCAAAAAATACTCTCTCCTTTCGTTTTGGCTGTGCTTATACTATGAATAAAGTTGCACACACGAAAAGGTCTGGAAACTTACTGGAGGCACTTTGTATGCGCCACTATTGTAAAAAAGAACAACTATAGACTTACTTCTGAATTTAATCATCTTGATTGAATTGGTTGATCTGATCAGAATTCTTGACTTGTGTCCGGAGAATCAATTCGACGACGACGTTTTTCTCTGTTCAAAATAAAACTTTCTTTTATATTTTCGGAAAAAAGGAAAAGGAAATTAACTTTTCTCATGCTCCACCCACTTTCCTCATGCTCCACCCACTTTTATTTTTTCAACCAATGAAAATTGCCGCCATCCTTTCTTCTTCTCTTTCGGCGAGGAAACTGCTTTCCATGCATTTTTTAATCCTTTCCTCCCCCCCCCCCGCCGACAAAAGGAGGGTGGACCTGTAAATTCGCTTTCGTCCGCTCGTCTGTTTGCACTTTTTTCAATAACTATGCCTTCGAATTTTTGTAAATTTTGCACAAACATTAAACATGATATGAGTTAAAAAGTAACAGAACGGATTTGTCGGGAAAACTCTGGTTGCCCTAGGTGTGACTTTTTGGTTAAAATGGCTAAAATTTACACTCCGGTTGCCCCCCCCCCTCCTAGGGGTGCTTTCGGATTAAACTAGCTAAAATTGACACATTTGTGCTTATTTAAAAAAAAAAATCGATGCCTTGTATTTTTATAAAACTTTCTGAAAAGTTGTAACTAACTGATATTTATATAATTTTGTTTGTCTATACTTCGCGATAACTATTGGGTGTGCCCCAGGGTCTCTCTTAGGACTAATAAAAACACTCCATTTTTGGAACTGTTTTACCATTTTTGTCCAAAATTTTCTGCGTATGTCTATTTAGCAGTTTTGCATGGTGCTGAACTAAAATTTAAATAAGTTAAGGCATTGGGACTTTTGGGGCTTTTGGGTGATGGAATTAATCATTTCTTTTTTGCATGGTGCAGAACTCAAATTTAGTTAAGGCCTAAAACTGCACCGTTTGTTCATTTTCACCAAAATTCGGCATCCCCTGGGGACTTTTGAGGCTAAATGTGTGGGGGGGGGTAGATGCTGAAACTAGTCATTTTTTATGCTTCGTTCACTATGAACTCACGGGGGACCATGCATGCTTCACTTGTTTATATCAACGTTTTCCCCCTTTTAAATCCTTTTTAACGACAATTTAGGCGCTTCTACACTATTGGGACAAAATTTTGGAAATCGTAAAACTGAATTTCACATGAAAACAATGGTATCTACGTATTCATCGTATTTTTAAGATTATATCCAAAAATTACGAAAATCGATAACGTAAAAAATTATTTATTAAAGAAAATACAAAATAGAATTTGATGAAACGTTCCGTTTCGATTTAAACAAAATAGCGGCAATTTTGCACCTTTTTACATGATTAGTTGTTTTGTTTAATAATTCAGTAATGTTCAGGTAATTTCGACTGCATAATTTGTGTTGAATAGCGTGTTGTCATGTTTAAGCGATATGATGGGAGATTCGTATTGATTGGTTGGTTGGTTGTTTTTGTTTTACGGCATATCAACCTTTTTCAGGTTATTTAATGCCGAATCTAGTTATTTTGAGGAACGATTTTTAATGGAGTATATATATATTTTTTAAAGTCAGATTCTATTCAACCCATAGCTGGGACCCTAACAGGTACTACCACTCCGGGTCAGAGTGGACCTGGGAGCAATGGCAATTAAAGGGTGGCTCCACACTCCCCAAGGCCCACAAGGTGGGGCCTCACCATCGGATATAGTTTTAGGTCATATCCAGGACCGATTCATATTGAAGAGAGACGGCGGTGACATATATATATATATATATATATATATATATATATATATATATATATATATATATATATATATAACACAATGATGAGGGGGAGTGACATTTATACAGTTTTGTGGATTCTTATGTTGCATATATTAGCGAGGAAAGAGAGGGTGACATAGTGATAGATTCACAGTTCTTCTATTTTTTTTAACACTTATAGAGAGGAGGAAAGATACATATTCTTTAAAGGGTTACGCAAAGTGTTGCGTTGTGTGCACTCAGTATATATAACTGCGTGGACAAATGGTCGCCGCACGAGTGTATATTTGGAATGACAACTAAAAGACTCGACTGTTTACAAAAGAATTTGAGTTTATTTTAAACAATCTTTCTTTACACTTTGGTGTCGGTTGTCACTGACTCCACTAGCGAGGAGAGAGGCGTGGCGGGGGTGTTGACAGATGACAGACTTGTTCTCACCGCGTCGGCCGGCTACTCTTTTTGTAAAACCAAAACATCTTTGTTTATATTGGTATCGGTCACGTTTCTCTAGCCCCAGCTGCGAATGTCAGCTGCATTCCGATCTGGTCATAAAATATTTGTTGATGTTATTATTTTTTATTAATTCAAAGCATAATTGTCCAAATAATCCACAACCGTTGTTTTCGATTGTAGGCCAATTTCCTTTTGTTTGTTTGGCCTTGAAACATCACCGCATTCCAATTATGTGACGGTGACGCTCGTGTCCAACATTCCATGTTGCCATGCTTAAAACGTGACCCTCACATCACGTTCTTGGCTTGCCTCTCCGATTTCTTCACAGCCTGTCCCCTTATTATACAACAAAAGTTCGTTATAAGATGATCAACACATTAGCTTTTGGTTGTTGAAAAATGACACATGACAACAGCTACAAAAACACAAAGATGATTCTTTATTCATTGGACCGGTCGAATAATGATGACGTCAGGAATTCAAATTGAACCGGTCGAATGTTGAAGGGAAACAAACCGACAGATAGACAGACACACTGAGAAAAATCTAACTCCTATAAAAAAATTTTTGTTGTCATATTCATATTAAAAAAAACTCTTTTTTCTATTAATGTAACGACGTTGCTTTTGGTTGTTGAAAGATGACACATGACAACAGCTACAAAAGCACAAAGGTTGGTCTATCTGACAACGGGTGTCGGTTTCTATCCAGAAATTCCTTCTTATCCGCCAATTTAAAAGCTTTCAAATAAATTTTGAATTTAAAATCCGCATCTTGCAATGTGATTCACATCTGCTGAAAGAATGGAAAAATAATTTTGTCAAAACTGTATAACATATATACTTGATACACTCATAAGTAATGTAATTAGGAACAGAACCAGTGTGTACATGCATCTATCTATCTATCTATCTATCTATCTATCTATCTATATCAAAGAACTGTGAGTGTGTGAGTAAGAGAGAAAGAGAGAGAATGCGTGTGTTCTCTATGGACTCTGAAATGGTTGGGCCGATTATTGTGAAATTTGACACAATGGTACTTGATTTGTCTTGGAATGTTCTTACGTAGGTTTTGTATCGGAATACGTCTGATTAGTATCGATAATCAATAATCAATAATCAATAATCGAAAAAAAACGATTAAAGAAGGGTGTCGGATTTTGACGGCTTTTATACAATCTAACATCACAAGTGCATTTAATCAGTCTATTCATTGGACCATCGAATAATGATGACGCCAGGAATTCAAATTGAACCGGTCGAATGCTGAAGGGAAACAGACCGACAGATAGACAGACACACTGAGAAAAATCTAACTCCTATAAAAAATGTTTGTTGTCTATTGATATTCATATTAAAAAAAAACTCTTTTTTCTATTAATGTAACGACGTTGCATGCCCAAGTAACACCAATTCACCTTGCTTATGAGCTAAGAGTTGGATGGGGTGTTTGATATGGGGGAGGGGTTAAGGAATTCATTCGTTTTCTCGAAAGTCCGGAATAGGTTTTTAGTTTTTAGTGTCGATATGGTAGACAGAATATAAAAGTGGAAGAAGTCTGCTCTATTATCTGGAAATAGTGTCATTGGTCCACCTGTTATATTTAAGTGCCAGACTGTCAGGAATTACAAATTCGGGATCCACACAGTTTTTTTTTACTGTTCTTCCTTGCGCTTCTAAAGGGTCAGCTGACCACTGGCTGCCAACTGACTGACTCTCAACTTTCTCTCTGACTGACTAGCAGACTAACGCTGGAAAAATGGTGGGATCTTTCTATCGATCCAGTAGATATCTCACTGCTGATGCAATTTTTTTTTAAGTCAGATTCTATTTAACCCATAGCTGGGACCCTAACAGGTACTACCACTCCGGGTCAGAGTGGACCTGGGAGCAATGGCAATTAAAGGGTGGCTCCACACTCCCCAAGGCCCACAAGGTGGGGCCTTACCATCGGATATAGTTTTAGGTCATATCCAGGACCGATTCATATTGAATATATATATATATATATATATATATATATATATATATATATATATATATATAACAATGATGAGGGGGAGTGACATTTATACAGTTTTGTGGATTCTTATGTTGCATATATTAGCGAGGAAAGAGAGGGTGACATAGTGATAGATTCACAGTTCTTCTATTTCTTTTAACACTTATAGAGAGGAGGAAAGATACATATTATTTGAAGGGTTACGCAAAGTGTTGCGTTGTGTGCACTCAGTATATATAACTGCGTGGACAAATGGTCGCCGCACGAGTGTATATTTGGAATGACAACTAAAAGACTCGACTGTTTACAAAACGTCCAATGATGGAATACTGTTGCCACATCTGGGCAGGAGCTGCTAGAAAGGACTTGTCCTGCCTTGATAGAGTTCAAAATAGACTTCGTAGCCTCGTAGGAGATGTCCTTTTCTCTTCCCTGCAACCTCTATCTCACAGAAGATATGTTGCGAGTTTGTCTCTGATGTATCGTTATTTTAATGGAAAGTGTTCGACTGAGCTTCAGTCTACTTTCACAAGAAATACTAGTCTAGCTGAAAACACTATCAATAATTCCCCCCACTCTTTATCTGTGCCTAAACCTAAACGTAGATTCCATGAACAAAACTTCTTTCTTAGAACTGCACGTCTGTGAAATTGTCTTCCGTTTTCCTGCTTTCCGGCCGACTACAATAATTACTTGGCCTTTTTGGCCAAGATCAAAGTGGTAGTATCTGTTCTTCAGATGCTGCACTTCTATTTCTTGTTCTCTTTCGGTGGAGGAGAAATCCTTCACGACTGAGACAATTTTTATTTTTGTACCTTTTCTCCACGTTAAAAAAAACGACCCTGGTGTCTAACTCTGTCTCGTGGGGAGGCATTGTAAATAGGTACAATATGGTTGTGTTCAAGTCTAACGTAAACAAGTTCTTGATGAGGCGTTCAATATAAGTTATCAAATTTACCGAATTTTCATTACTATCGATTACTATATTGTCCAATTTCTACTGTACACTCTTTGACCCTTATCCTTGAGTGGCCTCTTGGTCTTGATAATGTGGTGATGCCGGTGTAAAAAAAACCCTCTGAAATTCGAACCCATAGAACTATATGGAGAATCGTCCTTTGTCTATATGTCAGAAGTGTGTTTCCCAAACGTGACCAAATTCACGTGGTTATGCATATTTGTCCAAAATACACTTCTGCAAACAAAGAATCCTCTCCTTACCTATTTTTAACCTAACCTATTTTTTAACAATATATTTTTAATTTGTATTGTTCATTCTTGTTTAGCTAGCATTTTTGATATTCAGTTTTTTAAAAGAATGAACAATCAATTCTTTTTATAATTTAAACAATATCTGGGTTTGTACACGTAGATTCGAAAAAGTTGTCAAAAAATATATAACAAATAAATGTTATCAAAGGCAAGATAAGTTACTTTTCTACCTAACTGGAACATTTTTTAGTGGTTTTATTCAATTTAACATGTTTATTCAGCCCAAAAACCATACAATGTTTACCGATGTCTTGGAAAATTCAAGATGGCGTCTGACTCTCTCTTTAACACGGTAAGTTTGGGACAAGGTGCTATAAATAAAAAACTGGATAAAATACTGTTAAAAACTCGCTCAATATATGTTACCGTGACATAGGTTGGCATATATTCGGCGGGTTTTAAATAGTATTTTGTCTAGTTTTTTTCTATTTATAACACCTTTTCTCAACTTACCGTCTTAAAGAGGGAGTGAGGCGCCGTCTTAAATTTTCCAATACATCGGTAAACACTGTATGTTTTTCGAGCTGAATAAAATTGTTACATTGAATAAAAACACGAAAAATATATCCAGTTTGGTAGAAAAGTAACTTATCTTGCCTTTGGTAACATTTATTTGTTATATATTTGTTTTTTTTTTTGACAACTTTTTCGAATCTATGTGTACAGTAATACAAACCCCAATATCTAACTATTTTTTACCTTGCTTACAAGGTTCGAGTCTCGGCTTATCCTAATCTTATTTTCACTTATCTAATGTTCTTATTTACATGGAAAGGGGGGGGCAGTCTAAAGAGGTCTTGAATGAGAAAAATATATATAAGAATAAAGAATGCAGTTTACAATTCCGGGAAAAAAATTAACCTATGCACTTACAATTAGCACTTACTCAATCCGACTTCTACAAAGGTTCTAATTAAAAAAAGGATGAAAAAAAAATTAACTACAATTGTTAAATAGAAATAGAGCTATGACTTGCATAAGCCGACTTCTAAAACGGCAACTCTTAGAAAAGCTATATATATATATATATATATATATATATATATATATATATATATATATATATAGTCAGTTTAGCCGAATGCTTTGGGTCATTATCTTGCATGAACCACCAACGACGACCAAGTGAGAGCTCTTTAGCAGAGTCTTTCAGGTTTTCATCCAATATTTTAACATAATCTTCCTTTTTTATGCTACCTGTGACCTTAACAAGTCGCCCTGGTCCAGAGGCAGCAAAGGATCCCCAAAACATCAAACTGCCTCCACCGTGCTTCACTGTGGGTATGGTGTTCTTAGGCAGGAAAGCTTCGCCAGATTTTCTGTAAATATAAGACACTTTATTATGGCCAAATAACTCTATTTTCGTTTCGTCAGTCCATAGAACACGTTTCCAGAATGCAACATCTTTATTAATATGACGTTTTGCAAAGGCTAGCCTTGCTTTCAGGTGCATAGGCTTCAATAAGGGAGTCTTTCTCGGACGACATGCTTTTAAACCAGCTCTCTTCAAAACTCTACCAACTGTATGTCGAGATACATTCACTCCAGAGGTGCTCTGTTCATCAACAATCTCCCCAACAGAGATCCTTGGGTTTTGTTTTACTTGTCGAAAAATTTTCCGTTCATCTCTTGGGGAAAGAATCCTTTTTCTCCCTCTACCCTCTAAACTCATAACGTAGCCTTGCGATTTGAACTTGTTTATTATGGCTCTAACAGTGGATTTGGGAAGGTTTAGCTTCTTTGAAATCTTATCATAGCCCTCCCCATTGGTATGGCATGCTACAAGCTTCCTGACGTCTTCGATGTGTTCCTTAGTTTTAACCATGGCGATTGAAAATTATAATTTAGTCACTTATAATAGTTTAAATAAATCGCTATCTAAAAATTATCTGAAAAAAATTATTCACTGAATTAGCGTTAAACAAGCATAATATGGCTATAAAAAAGTTCAGAAAGCACGTAAACCGGAAATTGATTGATATTATACTGATACTAAAAGAAAAACAAAGCCGTGCCAATAATTTTGAACAAGGGTTTTTTGCAATTATGTTTGTTGTTCCTTTGTTATTTATTTTTTCTAAAATCCGATTGCTGCATCGGAAAGGCCAGTTAAAAATACATAATATACTTTGTTATTTTCTTTAATTTAATCCCTTTTTTAGAATTTATTAGACAAAATTTAACTTTTATTTTACCGTGCCAATAAATATGATCATCACTGTATATATATATATATATATATATATATATATATATATATATATATATATATATATATATATATGTATGTATATAGATATATAATGGTTTAAAATTGATTAAGGTTTAAATATAGTATATATATATATACTCGGGGTTTTTTATTCAAAAGTAATGGACTAGTGAATTCAACGAGGTTGTTAGATAGTCAAGTCGCTGCCTGATGATATCTGTTGTTTGATTGAAACAAGTGGCTGTCTATAGCAGCGGGATGTAAACATGTTTGTATAACAATAAACAAGTATATATATATATATATATATATATATATATATATATATTGTGTACAGAAAGTTGTTAGTTGAGACAGATCATTGGTACCGTCGGTTTCAAGCCCGATAATAAGGCCCGTTTAAGGTATCCTTACCAAGCTCTCTTCAGCCAATATTCGACTCATTATTATCGCGCTTGAAACCGACGGTACGAATGATCTGTCTCAACTAACAACTTTCTGTACACAAAATATAAATACGCTCTTAAATTTTGGATTTTCCTTTTAATTGAGCACTCTGCTGGAATTCTTTTTCCAAAAAAAAAAATAATCATATATATATATATATATATATATATATATATATATATATATATATATATGAGCAAACAGTTAATAAAACATGTTAAAAAACACTTTGAAATGAGTTAAAAAAATATTTAATCTGAAAAGGAAACACTAGATAAGTGGATAGTCCTTAATTCGTGCAGTTTCGAAGAAATACTTTCCTTCTCATCAGAGGGTAGGAATTAGCAAAATGCAGGATCGGATTTTGCATGCAAAAGTATTTGATGAAACGACAAGTAAGTCAAAGATCTTACTTGATAACAAAAAAGTGAAGCAGAGGGAATATGGTGAAGAAAAAGGTGATTACACGGGAATGGATAGTCTGGTGGAAGATAAATAATCCAGTCACGGTAAAATCCAAATATATAACTTCAAGAAAGTTGAATTTCCATTTGCATAAGTAGGAAATCCCGTAATTGGAAAATGATCCAAAATAATCCAAAGGCAGAAATCCATGGAATAATTCACAAAAATGTGTACAAGGGAAAAAGAAAATATTCCAATAATATTAATAAAAGAAAAATAAGATATGCTTTTCACTCTACTGCCGAGGCGTAAATATAAATAAGAAAGATTAGGGGAGAAAAAGAGGAGGAAAAAATTAAATTATGATAGAATTAGATATAAAATGTCAAAATGACCCAGACAGGAAATGTTAAAGGTGCGAAAAAATATATAGGACAAAATCATATAGATCAACTGAAATGTACAAGTCATCATTTAAAAAAATGTCAGCAAGACACTAAATGGAAAATAAATGAATAAATTAATAAATAAATAGAAAATAAATAATAAATAAACAATATATAAATAAATAAAAGATAAAATATAAAATATAAAATAAAAAATAAAAATTATTTAAGGGGAGAGGATGCCCAGTATTTGCAAATTCAGGAAAAAGCAAGAAAAAGAAATAATTAAATGCATATAGTAAAATATAAGTAAATATACATACAAGATATGAAAGTGTGGGTAGATTGATATATTAGATAGATAGGAAAGTTTAAAGAATAAAGCAGAAAATGCAGATAAAAAACCGATCATACAAAGAAGAAATAATAAATAAATAAAGGATTATTAAATTATAAAGTATTAAGAAGTATGTAAAGTTAAAGAATTTTTTTTTAAATATCTATATGAAAGGTAAAAGTAATAACTATGTAATTTCAAAATTGCCATAATTAAATTTGGATTTATGTTTACCGAAAGAGATCAGTTCATTTTTAGAATTTATTATATTGTTATTTTGAGGGGAAGTAATTATAGTTCTAGCTTCATTTGTGCAGACGTGATATGACTTAGAGCCTGGAGTATAAGACTTAACTTTTTTATGATAGTGCATTGGATTGAGAAGGGGGTATTGTTAGAGTTAAGTTTTTTAATTAAAGTGGTTAGAGAAGTTCCTTGGTGATTATTAGAATTATGGTTGTTAAAAGAAGAAATGTGGTTTCTTAATTAATGTTAAAATAGCGCCGATATATGTATGTATATTATTAAAAGCTCGAGGTCTGGTATTAATATTAATTTGCTGATTTGTATTAGTTAAATAGTTTGAATTTTGTTCATAGTGTTCAACAAATGGTGGGGCAATGTCTGGACTATTTTGGAGGGGATAATGAGTATTGTTAGTGTAAGGATGGCTGTTAGGAGAAATATTATTATTCTCATTAATATTATTATCATTATGATTATTACTAGTTGTATGATTGTAGATGGAGGGGCTGCTCGAGTGGTGTATTGGATTAGTAACTATATCAGATGGAGGATAGGAAGAAGAATAACTTGAAGACGAAATATTAGTGTCTGTTATGGGAGGATTGAGTGGGAGCTCAGTAATAGTGCAAGAATATATAAAATCTTTATGGATGCAATCATTATTGAGTGGGCAAGGATGTTTGTTATTATAATTACAGTTAGTTTTGGGTTTAATTGGGAAAGAGACTTTTTGGACTGATTTAATTTTTTATTATTAGATGTTAAAATTATTTGTGCTAAATCAGGCATTGTTGAATAACAAATCCTGATTGAATTTTTATTGAAAATAGAACTATATCTGTATGGGTATTTGAAAGAGTTTTGTACAATGTTGAAGAATTCCTTAGGTATATTAGTTTTGACATTTACGCTAAATGGAGGATTAAACCAAATATTTTTCTTTCTCCTGATGCGACTGTGTGGGTTAGAGGTATTTCGATTTATATATATATATATATATATATATATATATATATATATATATATATATTAGACATTAAGAGGATATCGTTAGGTCGTCAGTATTGCACGCTTCATGAGTGCGATGACCTGGGTTCGCGCCTATGTCGGAGCAGGTCACCGATGAGATGCAGTACATCGAAACCCACTTTGGGTCTGGCGTTGTCCGTTGTCGATGCAATTGCTCGATTCTATCTAGTTCTGGGTTCTAGCTTTATCCTGAAAGGTGTATGTGAACGGGAATTTATTTATATATATATATATATATATATATATATATATATATATATATATATATTAGCATTTCAGCCCGGCGTTGCCCGGGTGTTTCGATGTGTCTCTTGAATAAAAAAAGTGGTAGTAGGAAGGCAGGCCCGAACTCGTACCGCGAAGGAGGAAAAGAATGGGGAAAAACCTGACGTCTCTGCTGTTACGACCACCTCCAAACCGGAAGTGACATTTTAAAAAATTAAGGCTAGAGAATCGAAAGGGGAGGATAACTTTCAAAAATGTTGGCGATAAAAGCGACTCCCCTGCAGAAAAGTGGCTAGTTAAAGGTTAAGCTGTTAATGTTTCTAGCCAATTTTTCTGATATTTGTCGTCTGGAAGTTCGAACTTTCAAACGATACTGATCTTGGTAAAATCCGTTGTCTGTGTGGAAAGTTTAAGGCAGACATGCAAACATACATAGATACATACATTTATATATTTGTAACTAAAAATTTTCGACCCAACCCGATGTAAAAGCTTGCCCTACTTCAAATGTTTAGACTAGAAATTGTATGAGTAATTAGGTAGATACCGCAGAGGTAATTTTTTTAAAAACATTGATCCCTATTATGACCCCTTAACATTTATTGTTTGGGGTTCAAATCAAGTTATTAAGTTAGATCCATGTTCAAGGAACCAATATCTAAAATTTCAAGTGTTTAGACCAAAGATTGTCGGAGGAGTTTGGTAGAGTTCTCAAAGGCCAAATCGTTGAACTTTTGACCCCTTAACAGCAAAATTTCTGGCCGAAAACAAACTACATAGAGTTTCCCACATCTCAGTACCCTGTATATCAAATTTTGAGTCTGTAGACTAAAAATTGACAGATTTATTGCGTAGGGAAATGTACACAGACAGACACACAGACACGTTCACTTTTATAGATATATAGACTAGCATTTCAGTCCGGCGTTGCCCGGGTGTTTGTAGGGGTATGTTGAGCAAAAACAAACGGTCAATTTTTTTAACTTATTACGACCCCTTAACATTTATTGTTTTGGGCTCAAATCAAGTTATTAAGTTAAGGAACTTATATCAAGGAACTTATATCTAAACTTTCAAGTGTTCAGACCCACAATTGGCGGAGGAGTTTGGTAGAGTTCTCAAAGGTCAAATCGTTGAACTTGTACTTCTTAACAGCCAAATTACTGGCCGAAAACCGATCACATAGATTTTTCCAAATCTCAGTACTCTGTATATCAAATTTTGAGTCTGCAGACGTAAAATTGAGAGAGT
>NC_136527.1:139504125-139511625 GCF_053919585.1 Euprymna scolopes
TATTGTAGTATCACATAAAAATTATTTTAAAAAATTCATGGATATTGTAGTATCACATAAAAATTATTTTAAAAAATTCATGGATATTGTAGTATCACATAAAAATTATTAAAAAAATTAACGGATGTTGTAGTATCTCATAAAAAATATTAAAAAGTTCATCGATAATGTGGTATCACATAGAAACCAATAAAAAATTAATGGATATTGTATTATCACATAAACACTATTAAAAATTCTATGGATATTGTATTATCACATAATAATTATTAAAAATTCATCGATATTGTAGTATCGCGTAAAAACTATTTAAAAAATCCATGGATATTGTATTATCACATAAACACTATTAAAAAATTCATGGATGTTGTAGTATCACATGAAATAACTTTAAAAATTCATGGATATTGTAATATCACAGAAAAACTATTAAATAATTCATGGATATTGAAGTATTACGTACAAATTATTTAAAAAATTCGTGGATATTGCAGTATAAACACTATTAAAACATTAATGGATATTCTATTATCACATAAAAACTATTAAAAATTCATGGATATTGTAGTATCACATAAAAAACTATTTAAAAATTCGTGGATATTGCAGTATCACATAAAATTGTTAAAAAGTTCATAGATATTGTAGTATCACATAGAAATATTAAAAAATTATTATCACATAAAAACTATTAAAAATTCATGGATATTGTAGTATCACATAAAAACTATTAAAAAATAATGTATATTGTATTATCACATAAAAATTATCAAAAAGTTCATGGGAATTGTATTATCACATAAAAACTATTTAAAAATTCATGGATATTGTAGTATCACATATGAATTCTTTTAAAAATTCATGGATATTGCAGTATCACATAAAAATTATTTAAGAAATCCATGGATATTGTAGTATCATATAAAAATTATTAAAAAATTCCTGGACATTGTAGTATCACATCAAACCTATTACAAAATTAACGGATATTGTAGCATCACAGAAAAACTATTAAAAAATTCATCTTTTGATGTGATACTTCAATATCGATGAACTTTTATAATTTTTATGTGATACTACAATTCATGGATATCGTAGTATTACGTAAAAATAATTTAAAAAATTCATTGATATTGTAGTATCAGAGAAAAACTATTAAAAAGTTCATGGAGATTGTAATATCACATTAAAACTATAAGAAAATCCATGGATATTGTAATATCACATAAAAACTATTAAAAATTCATGGATATTATAGTATCATATTAAAACTATTGCAAAATTCATGGATATTGTAGTATCATATAAAAATTATTTAAAAAATCCATGGATATTGTTGTATCACAGAAAAACTATTAAAATTCATGCATATTGTCGTATCACATAAAAATTATTTGAATAATCCATGGATATTGTAGTATCACAGAAAAACTATTAAAAAATTCATGGATATTGTAGCATCACAGAAAAACTATTAAAAATTCATGGATTTTGCAGTATCGCATTAAAATTCTACAAAAATTCATGGATAGTTATTAAACTATCACATGAAAACTGTTAAAAATTCATGGACATTTTAGTATCATACAAAAACTATGACAAAATTCATGGATATTGTAGTATCACAAAAATTATTAAAAATTCATAGATATTGTGTCATTATAAAGTCATTAAAAATTCATGAACATTGTCGTATTAAAAAATTCATGGGTATTTTAGTATCACATAAAACCTATGGAAAAAAACATGAGTATTTTAGTATCACATAAAAACCTATTAAAAATTCATGGACATTGTCGTATCACATAAAAGCTATCAAAAAATTCATGCATATTGTAGTATCACATAAAATTAATAAAAAAATGAATGACTATCTAATGAAAACTATAAAAAATAATGGATATTGTAGTACAAAAAAAACAAAACAAAAATTACTCGATCGAATTTACTGAAATTTTTTCGGGGGATCTTCAATCCATAACGGATACGTACAATATAACCATTTTTCGATATTTTCATTTTTAATGTCTCAACTAAACTGTACAAGTACCTAATATTGATATACCTACCGCTCGATTATCCGTTTCTACCTGACTTAGGGCATCTTCAGCCGTTGGCGAAGCGGACCCATTCTCCAACAAAATGAAGACGGCAAACAGCAGACATATGCAACAATTGAGAACTGAAAAAAAAAAAAAAATTAATAAACTCAAAAATGTTTAAAATGAAGAGCGCAGTGTAGAATAATAAGTAACGTTATTATTTAAAAAGCCATTCTTAACATCGGGAGGGGAGGGTGTTTTGTACCTATTCTGTACTTTAACCTTACAATTGAATAAAAAAAACATATCATAAACATAGAAATACGATTTTAAAAATATCGCGGATCACTCTCTGCATTAGCACCAACATTTTTTTTACAGCATACAAAAATAATGAAAATGCGAGACAAAAATCGTGTTTACATTATCGACGCTTTAAAACTTCCTATGTAGTGACGTTTTTGAAGCCGCAGACACACCCATGTTTTTAAAATCTAGCAAAAATCAAATAATAATCATATTTTCCTGAAATTATTCATAATGAAATAAACTTACATAATAAAAATAGGTAAAAGTTTGTAGTTTGTTATTAAAAATCTATTAGTTTTATAAAAGGTAAGTCGCAAAAGTTGCAGAATAATGTTAGGGGTCTCAAAAATGGGCCAGATTTTTTAAAAATCGTTAATCGGTTCATATGCATGTCACCTTAGTGTAGTGGTAACGTCACCAGCTTTGAATGCAACAGTTACAGTTTCGATTCTAGCTGATGATACCTAAATACTTTTTTTTAACGTCAAGGGTGTGAGTTCCATATAGAAACGTTGATTTAATTTGAATAAAATAAAATACGCATCAAGTGCGTTTGAAAGCTAAATCACAACGCAATATTATTAAAATAAACAAATATTTTACGTGTTTGAAATTTATAACATAACTATATTTCGGAGATAAACTCCATCCTCAGTGTGTTTTCTTTCTTTTTTTCCTTCTTTCTTGCCATGTTTTAAAGTTGGAGAAAGAAAAGTCTGTTTGTAAAGAGCCGCGCGTTGTATTTAAGCGGTTTTATTTTGAAATGTTGTTCCTACTTACAATGCCTCCCCACTGGACAGAGTTAGACACCAGGGTCGTTTTTTAATGTGGAGAAAAGGAACAACAATAAAAATTGTCTCAGTCGTGAAGGATTTCTCCTCCACTGACAAGGAACAAGAAATTAAAATGCAGTATCTGAAGAACATCTACTACACTTTGATCTTGTCCCGAAGGCCAGGTATTTATTTGCTCCCCCACCGAGCAAATTAGGCACAACACCGATTTTTAATGTGAGGAGTGAAGGGGAAATGGGGACCAGATCCCCGGGGAGTAGGGGAGCTGGATAGTGACAATTGGTATGAAGGGTTGCCTCTAAATACTTTTTTTAACGTCAAGAGTGTGAGTTCCATATAGAAACGTTGTTTTAATTTGAATAAAATAAAATACGCATCAAGTGCGCTTGAAAGCCAAATCACAACGTAATTTTAGGAAAATAAACAAATATTTTACTTGTTTGAAATTTATAATATAAATATTTTTCGGAGCTAAACTCCATCCTCAGTATGTTTTTTTTTCTTTTTTTTCTTTTCTTCTTTCTTTACAAACAGAATTTTCTTTCTCCAACTTTACAACATGGCAAGAAGAAAAAAGATGAAACCCCCGACGTTCTTTTCGAACTCGGGAATTTGACGGAATTTCCAACATATATACCATGTGCTGGACAAAGCAGTGAGGGGAGTGAAATAGCCCTAGATATATCTAAGGCTTTTGATAGATTATGGCACGATGGTCTTCTCAGGAAAATCAGATCAGGCAGTACCATTGGTCGAATACTTAACATAATTAGATCCTTCTAATATATAAAAGGCAAAATGTGTGTGTGTTTTTATGGCTACCAAAAACTTCCGACAGACACAGCATGACGAAAGCATTATCGTTTGAAAACTCGATCTTTCAGACGACAAATATCGAAAAGTTTGCAAAAAAAAAACATTAATTCTTTCATCCTCAACTCGCCAGTTTTCTCCAAGAAGAGTCAGTTTTTCCGCCGACATTTTTGCAAGTCATCATTTTCTTTCGATTAACTAGCCTTAATTTTGACGTTCGCGACTTCCGGTTTCGCCATGGACGCATCGGCAAAGACGTCATATTTTTTTCACCTTCTTGTCCTCCCTCGTGTTACGGGTTCGAGCCTGCCTGCCTACTACCACTTTTTTTAACACCTCTCTCCACCCGGGCTGCCTACTGTTTGGATTTTGTTTTAGCTTACTTACTCCACACACCCGGGCAACGCCGAGTACGCCTGCTAGTCTTAAATAAGAGAAGAGCCCAGGTTGTCCTCGATGGTTGTACATTCAAACAATATGATATTTTTTTATTACATTTTCACACCAAACAAGGCACATTGCCACTTTGGTGCAGGGGGCTACTATCAGGGGCAACAACTACAGGGATTATGTAGGGATTTGGGCAGCAGGATGTCTGTTCACGTTGCCCTTGAACTTCTGCATGGCAGTACAATTGGGGAAGCAGGGACCTAGAATGGAATTTTAAAGTATAGCGGTTCTGTGGAAGAAACTACTGGAGTAGAAAGATCTTTTACATCTAGGGATCTCTATAGTGTGGGGGTGGGATTTTGCAGCCTGTCAGGTCTGTCGATGGTGTTCACGTCGTGGGGGCACAAGTGCTTGCAGTTCGTTAGAGCATTCACCATTAAAATACTTGTAGAAAAAACAGAGGGATGCAATGTTTCGTCGATGGGACAGAGGCTGAAGTTTAGATGCCAGTTTAGGGCCTATCAGATTTTCGACTCTCTTTTGAACCCTGTCAAGGAGCGAGAGACTAGTAGCCGATGCACCAGCCCAAATATGACAGCAATACTCCATACATGGGCGAATGGTTGCCTTATAGAGGTACAGGATAATTTCGGGTGTTAGTAGTTTTCTAGCACGGTAGAGAGAGCCCACATTCCTCGCAGCGGCCCTGGCAATGCCCTCGATGTAACTGCTCCAACTCAAGTTTCCTGTGAACGTTAGGCCAAGGAGCTTGAAAGACGTACTCTCAGGTAAAGTGTCGTTGGCCATTGCTATAGGTGGTAGAGAAGGTTTATTGTAATTATTGAATGAAACTAGTTTAGTCTTGGCGGCATTGAACGTGACCATCCATTTATAAATGCGGGAGTACTTCAGGAGTCTAGCCTTGGACCCTTATTATTCCTGATACTCATAAAACCCCTCTCTGATACAATAGTCTATGAGATGGGTATATTTGCTGGTGATAATATAACAGACACGAGGGTAAAACAAATGAACACATATATAAGGCAATGGCGAACACCCTAGAGTAAGACCTCCATTCTGTAGTGGAATGGGGACAAAAACGATGGTAATGTTCAAGGCTGTGAAGACTAAGCTCGTTTCCTTTAATAATTAAAAAAAAAACCTCAACCACTAATAGCTATGGCTAAAGATACATTACATGAAAGTACGTCTTTCAAACTTCTTGGCTTAACGTTCACAGGGAACATAGGTTTGAATAGATGCATCGAGAGCATTGCCAAGGCTGCTGCGAAGAAGGCGGGCTCTCTCTACTGTGCTAGAAAGTTACTTACGCCTGAATGTGTCCTGTACCTCACCAAGGTAACCATTCGCTCATGTACGGAATATTGTTGATCTTGTTTGGGGTGAAAAATGTAATAAAAACACTTTTATTTTATGCTCTTAGGAAATACTCAAATTATGTGATTTTTGGAAGATGCTATTTTCGTTCTGTGATGGATACCTAGAAAATACATCATACAGACTTTCTGCAATTTTTTTTATTTTAATTGCCGCCATAAGTGCCTATCTGAATAAGCACTCAAACCATATTACATGACATACAATATCGTGCAAGGGGGAAAAAGGTGGCTGCAATCCGTTATCTGTATAAGAGACAGGAACGTCCTAAAATGGAGTACTGTTGCCACATCTGGGCAGGAGCTGCTCGGCGTACCCTATCCAGCATGAATAGAGTTCCAAATCGGCTTTAAAACCTCGTAGGTGATGTCGTTTTCTCTTCCTTGCATTCTCTTTTCTTACAGAAGAAACGTTGCGAGCCTGTCTCTGCTTTATCGATATTTTCGTTCTGTGATGGATACCTAGAAAATACATTTTACAGACTTTCTGCAATTTTTTTTTACTTTTAATTGCCGCCATAAGTGCCTATCTGAATAAGCACTCAAACCATATTACATGACATACAATATCGTGCAAGGGGGAAAAAGGTGGCTGGTTAATTTTAATGCAGCCAAACTCAAGTATCAAAACCGCTCTGCCCCCCCATCACATCCCTAATGAAATTAATGGCTCTGGTCTTAAGAAAGTTTGGACTGACCTTCAATCTTGATCAGAAATGGAACACAAACATCAAATCTGTTTCCAAGATCGCTGTGAAAATAATTGGATCATTCTATCGCTCCAGTGGGCATAAATGCTGATGCGATACTTTATCTGTATAAGAGCCAGGTGCATCCTAAAATGGAGTACTCTGTTGTCACATCTGGACAGGAACTGCTCAGCATACCCTATTCAGTATTAATAAAGTTCAAAATCGGTTTTGAAACCTCGTAGGTGATGTCGTTTTCTCTTCCTTACACCCTCTTTCAAACAAAAGAGACGTTGCGAGCCTGTCTCTGCTTTACCAATATTTTCGTGGAAAGTGCTCGACTGAACTCCAATCTATGGTTCGCCCTGCTACATTTTCACAAACACTCGTCTAGCTACAACCACTATAATCGATTTTCTCTACTCTTTATCTGTTCTGCTTTTCTGCTGTCTCAGTTTGACATAACATGGTAGTCTTAAGTTCAATGTAAACAAATTATTGCTAAGCCATCCGCATAAATGATCAAATTCCACCCAATTCACACCATTAACGATTACTAAACTACCACCTTATATTCATTAACCTTTATCCTTGAGTGACCTTCGGGCCTTGGTAAGTGGTGACTCTCTATCTGTGCCTAAAGTAAAAAAAAAGATTTAAAAAATAAAGATAATTAATGCCAAACTGACATTAGAGCAGCAAAGAAAGCCAACGAGCAAAGCTCGGTGAGAGTTTCAAATATGGTTATAGAACTCAACAAAAAGACAGAATTCACATCTGGACAGGAACTGCTCGGCGTACCCTATCCAGCATTAATAAGTTCAAAATCGGCTTCGGAACCTATTAGGGTGATGTCTTTTTCTCTTCCTTACACCCTCTTTCAAACAAAAGAGACGTTGCGAGCCTGTTTTTATTTTGCCGACTGAATTCCAATCTAGGGTTCCCCCTGCCAAAATGTTACAAAAATACTCGACTCCCTACAACCACTATATACGATTTCCTCTACTCTCTGTGCCTAAATCAGAACTGCTCGCCTGTGGAACAATGTTCCGTTTTTCTGCTG
>NC_136527.1:139521625-139636625 GCF_053919585.1 Euprymna scolopes
GAAGAGGGGTGAGGTGTTGATGTCTGATTGGGACCAAACAGAGATGTCTATGGGATTTTGCCAGAAAGGAAAAAAAAACAAATGATAATTGTTCTTATCTTATTGCTGTTATATATCTGTTACCAACGGAAAGGTTTTTAAAATCTCTGTTGAGCGAGATGAAGATACCTAGATATCTTAGCTGACAGCTGTGGTTCAAGAATAGGGGTCACCGCCAGGCATTGTTCGACCTGGGGTGACCAATCATGCCTAATTGGTAATAAGTAAAAACCTCAGTGCAGGTGGGGGTTGAGGTTTGGTAGAGATAAGCTCTAAGAGAAAGAAAGAAAGGTGGCTGTAACCACCCTCTGAAGGAGAGGTGAGGAAAAGGGGTTAGATTAGGAAAAAGTATTCTAAACGGAAAAGAGTCGTAGTCAGCAAACCGAACGGCTGGGCTAGTCAAGCGCTCCCAATTTGGGAGCCCCTCAGAGCCGGATTTTATGATGTTAACTAGCCTGTGTTAATGGACAATCTGTGACTTTACTGGTCTAGTCTTACATCGTTTCACTGCTTTAGTCAATCGCCTTAATTTAGACAGTAGAAGTAATGAAAACTATAAATAGTTTGTTATTGTTATAAACCGGAGTTCCGTTTGTTTGTGGTGAGGACTCTTCATTTTGCAGCAAGCTGCAAGGACCAGCGGAGTGGTTGATGTATCCGGAGACTACCTACACCGGGTAGGAGACGGTTCGATTGAGAGGTAAAGCGCCCCTCAATGAAAACACGGTGGGTAAGGACGATTAACAGGCCAAGTTATAACGAGACAAGGTACGATAAAAGAACACCTGCTACATCGTTTGGAATCCGACGAGGTTAAGGACGCCCGGTACCCGGTGTGGTTGGTGCGGCAACGGTAACGTTATAAATGGGTTATCGTTATAAATTGATTTCACACGTTCAAAAATTGATTCCATACATTCAAAAATTGATTTCGTACATTCAAAAATTGATTTCACACATTCAAAAATTGATTTCACACATTTACAAATTGATTCCACACATTCAAAAATTGATTTCACAAATTGCAAAATTGAGGCCACACATTCAAAAATTGATTCCACACATTCAAAAATTGATTCCACACATGGAAAAATTGATTCCACACATGGAAAAATTGATTCCACACATTCAAAAATTGATTCCACACATTTAAAAATTGATTCCACACATTCAAAAATTGATTCCATACATTCAAAAATCGATTCCACACATTCAAAAATTGATTCCACACATTCAAAAATTGATTTCACACATTTAAAAATTGATTCCACACATTCAAAAATTGATTTCAAACATTTAAAAATTGATTCCACACATTTAAAAATTGATTCCACACATTCAAAAATTGATTCCACACATTCAAAAATCGATTCCACACATTCAAAAATTGATTCCAAACATTCAAAAATCGATTCCACACATTCAAAAATTGATTCCACACATTCAAAAATTGATTTCACACATTCAAAAATTGATTCCACACATTCAAAAATTGATTTCACACATTTAAAAATTGATTCCACACATTTAAAAATTGATTCCACACATTCAAAAATTGATTCCACACATTCAAAAATCGATTCCACACATTCAAAAATTGATTCCACACATTCAAAAATCGATTCCACACATTCAAAAATTAATTCCACACATTCAAAAATTGATTTCACACATTTAAAAATTGATTCCACACATTTAAAAATTGATTCCACACATTCAAAAATTAATTCCACACATTTAAAAATTGATTCCAAACATTTAAAAATTGATTCCACACATTCAAAAATTGATTCCACACATTTAAAAATTGATTCCACACATTCAAAAATTGATTCCACGCATTTAAAAATTGATTCCACACATTGAAAAAATTGATTTCGTGCATTAGAATTGATTCCACACATTCAAAAATTGTATTCCACACATTCAAAAATTAAATCCACACATTCAAAAATTGATTCCACACATTCAAGAATTGATTCCACACATTTAAAAATTGATTCCACACATTTAAAAATTGATTCCACACATTTAAAAATTGATTCCACACATTTAAAAATTGATTCCACACATTGAATAAATCGATTCAACACATTCAAAAATTGATTCCACACATTTAAAAATTGATTCCACACATTTGAAAATTGATTCCACACATTCAAAAAATGATTTCACACATTCAAGAATTGATTCCACACATTCAACAATTGATTCCACACATTTAAAAATTGATTCCACACATTCAAAAATTGATTCCACACATTCAAAAAATGATTCCACACATTCAAAAATTGATTTCACAAATTTAAAAATTGATTCGACACAATCCAAAAATGTATTCCACACATTCAAAAATTGATTCCACACATTCAAGAATTGATTCCACACATTCAAAAATTGATTCCACACATTCAAAAAATTGATTCCACACATTTAAAAATTGATTCCACACATTTAAAAATTGATTCCACACATTTAAAAATTGATTTCACACATTCAAAAATTGATTTCACACATTCAAAAAATGATTTCACACATTCAAAAAATTGATTTCACACATTTAAAAATTGATTCCAAACATTTAAAAATTGATTCCACACATTCAAAAATTGATTCCACACATTCAAGAATTGATTCCACACATTTAAAAATTGATTTCACACATTAAAAAATTGATTCCACACATTCAAAAATTGATTTCACACATTCAAAAATTGATTCAACACATTCAAAAATTGATTTCAAACATTCAAACATTGATTCCACACATTCAAAAATTGATTCCACACATTCAAAAATTGAATCAACACATTCAAAAAATTGATTCCAAACATTTAAAAATTGATTCCACACGTTCAAAAATTGATTCCACACATTTAAAAATTGATTCCACACATTTAAAAATTGATTTCACACATTCAAAAATTGATTTCACACATTCAAAAAATGATTTCACGTATTGAAAAAATTGAGTTCACACATTTAAAAATTGATTCCACACATTTAAAAATTGATTTCACAAATTGAAAAATTGATTCCACACATTCAAAAATTGATTCCACACATTTAAAAATTGATTCCACACATTAAAAAATTGATTCCACACATTCGAAAATTTATTTCACACATTCAAAAATTTATTCCACATCTTCAAAAATTGATTTCACACATTTAAAAATTGATTTCACACATTCCACAAATTGATTCAACACATTCAAAAATTGATTCCACACATTATAAAATTGATTCCACACATTCAAGCATTGATTCAACACATTCAAAAATTGATTCCACGCATTAAAAAATTGATTCCACACATTCAAAAATTGATTCCACACATTCAAAAATTGATTCCACACATTTAAAAATTGATTCCACACATTTAAAAATTGATTCCACACATTTAAAAATTGATTCCACACATTTAAAAATTGATTCCACACATTCAAAAATTGATTCCACACATTTAAAAATTGATTCCACACATTTAAAAAATTGATTTCACACATTCAAAAATTGATTCCACAGATTTAAAAATTGATTCCACACACTCAAAAATTTATTCCACACATTTAAAAAATTGATTCCACACATTCAAAAATTGATTCCACACATTCAACAATTGATTCCACACATTTAAAAAATTGATTCCACACATTTAAAAATTGATTCCACACATTCAAAAATTGATTCCACACATTCAACAATTGATTCCACACATTTATAAAATTGATTCCACACATTGAAAATTGATTCCACACAGTCAAAAATTGATTCCACACATTCAAAAATTGAATCCACACATTCAAAAAATCGATTCCACACATTTAAAAATTGATTCCACACATTCAAAAATTGATTCCACACATTTAAAAAATTGATCTCACACATTCAAAAATTGAATCCACACATTCAAAAAATCGATTCCACAAATTCAAAAATTGATTCCACACATTTAAAAATTGATTCCACACATTCAAAAATTGATTCAGCACATTCAAAAATTTATTCCACACATTCAAAAATTGATTCAACACATTCAAAAATTGATTCAACACATTCAAAAATTGATTCAACACATTCAAAAATTGATTCCACACATTACAAAATTGATTCCACACATTTAAAAATTGATCCCACTCATTCAAAAATTGATTTCACACATTCAAAAATTGATTTCACACATTCAAAAAATGATTTCACGTATTCAAAATATTGATTTCACACATTTAAAAATTGATTCCACACATTTAAAAAATTGATTCAACACAGTCAAAAATTGATTCCACACATTCAAGAATTGATTCCACACATTTAAAAAATTGATTCCACACATTCAAAAATTGATTCCACACATTCAAAAATTGATTCCACACATTCAAAAATTGATTCCACACATTCAAAAATTGATTCCACACATTTAAAAAATTGATTCCACACATTCAAAAATTGATTCCACACACTCAAAAATTGATTCCACACATTTAAAAATTGATTCCACACATTAAAAAATTGATTCCACACATTCAAAAATTGAATCCACACATTCAAAAAATTGATTCCAAACATTTAAAAATTGATTCCACACGTTTAAAAATTGATTCCACACATTTAAAAATTGATTCCACACATTCAAAAATTGATTTCACACATTCAAAAATTGATTCCACACATTCAAAAATTGATTTCACACATTTAAAAATTGATTTCCCACATTCAAAAATTGATTCCACACACTTAAAAATTGATTCCACACATTTAAAAAATTGATTCCACACATTCAAAAATTGATTCCATACATTCAAAAATTGATTCCACACATTAAAAAATTAATTTCACACATTCAAAAATTGATTCCACACATTCAAAAATTGATTTCACACATTTAAAAATTGATTTCACACATTTAAAAATTGATTTCCCACATTCAAAAATTGATTTCACACATTTAAAAATTGATTCCACACATTCAAAAATTGATTCCACACATTCAAAAATTGATTTCACACATTCAAAAATTGATTCCACACATTCAAAAATTGATTTCACACATATAAAAATTGATTTCCCACATTCAAAAATTGATTCCACACACTTAAAAATTTATTCCACACATTTAAAAAATTGATTCCACACATTCAAAAATTGATTCCACACATTCAAAAATTGATTCCACACATTAAAAAATTGATTCCACACATTCAACAATTGATTCAACACATTTAAATTTATTCCACACATTCAAAAATTGATTCCACACATTTAAAAATTGATTCCACACATTCAAAAATTGATTCCACACATTCAAAAATTGATTCCACACATTAAAAAATTGATTCCACACATTTAAAAAATTGAGTCCACACATTCAAAAATTGATTCCACACATTCAAAAATTGATTCCACACATTCAAAAATTGAATCCACACATTCAAAAATTGATACCACACATTCAAAAATTGATTCCACACATTAAAAAATTGATTCCACACATTTAAAAATTGATGTCACAAATTCAAAAATTGATTCCACACATTCCAATATTGATTCCACACATTCAAAAATTGATTCCACACATTCAAAAATTGATTCCACACATTCAAGCATTGATTCCACACATTCAAAAATTGATTCCACGCATTTGAAAATTGATTCCATTCATTCAAAAATTGATTCAACACATTCAAAAAATGATTTCACACACTCAATAAATTGATTCCACACATTCCAAAATTGATTTCACACATTTAAAAATTGATTTCCCACATTAAAAAATTGATTCCACACATTTAAAAATTGATTTTACACATTCCAAAAATTGATTCAACACATTCAAAAAATGATTTCCCACATTCAATAAATTGATTCCACACATTTAAAAATTGATTCCACACATTTAAAAATTGATTCCACACATTCAAAAATTGATTCCACACATTTAAAAAATTGATTCCACACATTCAAAAATTGATTCCACACATTTAAAAATTGATTCCACACATTCAAAAATTGATTCCACACATTTAAAAAATTGATTCCACACATTAAAAAATTGATTCCACACATTCAAAAATTGATTCCACACATTAAAAAATTGATTCCACACATTCAAAAATTGATTCAACACATTTAAATTTATTCCACACATTCAACAATTGATTCCACACATTTATAAAATTGATTCCACACATTCAAAAATTGATTCCACACATTCAAAAATTGATTCCACACATTAAAAAATTGAATCCACACATTCAAAAAATCGATTCCACACATTTAAAAATTGATTCAACACATTCAAAAATTGATTCCACACATTTAAAAACTGATTCCACACATTAAAAAATTGATTCCACACATTCAAAAATTGAATCCACACATTCAAAAAATTGATTCCAAACATTTAAAAATTGATTCCACACGTTTAAAAATTGATTCCACACGTTTAAAAATTGATTCCACACATTTAAAAATTGATTCCACACATTCAAAAATTGATTTCACACATTCAAAAATTGATTCCACACATTCAAAAATTGATTTCACACATTTAAAAATTGATTTCCCACATTCAAAAATTGATTCCACACACTTAAAAATTTATTCCACACATTTAAAAAATTGATTCCACACATTCAAAAATTGATTCCATACATTCAAAAATTGATTCCACACATTAAAAAATTAATTTCACACATTCAAAAATTGATTCCACACATTCAAAAATTGATTTCACACATTTAAAAATTGATTTCACACATTTAAAAATTGATTTCCCACATTCAAAAATTGATTTCACACATTTAAAAATTGATTCCACACATTCAAAAATTGATTCCACACATTCAAAAATTGATTTCACACATTCAAAAATTGATTCCACACATTCAAAAATTGATTTCACACATATAAAAATTGATTTCCCACATTCAAAAATTGATTCCACACACTTAAAAATTTATTCCACACATTTAAAAAATTGATTCCACACATTCAAAAATTGATTCCACACATTCAAAAATTGATTCCACACATTAAAAAATTGATTCCACACATTCAACAATTGATTCAACACATTTAAATTTATTCCACACATTCAAAAATTGATTCCACACATTTAAAAATTGATTCCACACATTCAAAAATTGATTCCACACATTCAAAAATTGATTCCACACATTAAAAAATTGATTCCACACATTTAAAAAATTGAGTCCACACATTCAAAAATTGATTCCACACATTCAAAAATTGATTCCACACATTCAAAAATTGAATCCACACATTCAAAAATTGATACCACACATTCAAAAATTGATTCCACACATTAAAAAATTGATTCCACACATTTAAAAATTGATGTCACAAATTCAAAAATTGATTCCACACATTCCAATATTGATTCCACACATTCAAAAATTGATTCCACACATTCAAAAATTGATTCCACACATTCAAGCATTGATTCCACACATTCAAAAATTGATTCCACGCATTTGAAAATTGATTCCATTCATTCAAAAATTGATTCAACACATTCAAAAAATGATTTCACACACTCAATAAATTGATTCCACACATTCCAAAATTGATTTCACACATTTAAAAATTGATTTCCCACATTAAAAAATTGATTCCACACATTTAAAAATTGATTTTACACATTCATAAAATTGATTCAACACATTCAAAAAATGATTTCCCACATTCAATAAATTGATTCCACACATTTAAAAATTGATTCCACACATTTAAAAATTGATTCCACACATTCAAAAATTGATTCAACACATTTAAAAAATTGATTCCACACATTCAAAAATTGATTCCACACATTTAAAAATTGATTCCACACATTCAAAAATTGATTCCACACATTTAAAAAATTGATTCCACACATTAAAAAATTGATTCCACACATTCAAAAATTGATTCCACACATTAAAAAATTGATTCCACACATTCAAAAATTGATTCAACACATTTAAATTTATTCCACACATTCAACAATTGATTCCACACATTTATAAAATTGATTCCACACATTCAAAAATTGATTCCACACATTCAAAAATTGATTCCACGCATTAAAAAATTGAATCCACACATTCAAAAAATCGATTCCACACATTTAAAAATTGATTCAACACATTCAAAAATTGATTCCACACATTCAAAAATTAAATCCACACATTCAAAAAATTGATTCCAAACATTTAAAAATTGATTCCACACGTTTAAAAATTGATTCCACACATTTAAAAATTGATTCCACACATTCAAAAATTGCTTTCACACATTCAAAAATTGATTCCACACATTCAAAAATTGATTTCACACATTTAAAAATTGATTTCCCACATTCAAAAATTGATTCCACACACTTAAAAATTTATTCCACACATTTAAAAAATTGATTCCACACATTCAAAAATTGATTCCACACATTCAAAAATTGATTCCACACATTAAAAAATTGATTTCACACATTCAAAAATTAATTCCACACATTCAAAAATTGATTTCACACATTTAAAAATTGATTTCACACATTTAAAAATTGATTTCACACATTTAAAAATTGATTTCCCACATTCAAAAATTGATTCCACACATTTAAAAATTGATTCCACACATTCAAAAATTGATTCCACACATTCAAAAATTGATTCCACACATTCAAAAATTGATTCCACACATTTAAAAATTGATTCCACACATTTAAAAATTGATTTCCCACATTCAAAAATTGATTCCACACACTTAAAAATTTATTCCACACATTTAAAAAATTGATTCCACACATTCAAAAATTGATTCCACACATTCAAAAATTGATTCCACACATTCAAAAATTGATTTCACACATTCAAAAATTGATTCCACACATTCAAAAATTGATTTCACACATTTAAAAATTGATTTCCCACATTCAAAAATTGATTCCACACACTTAAAAATTTATTCCACACATTTAAAAAATTGATTCCACACATTCAAAAATTGATTCCACACATTCAAAAATTGATTCCACACATTAAAAAATTGATTCCACACATTCAACAATTGATTCAACACATGTAAATTTATTCCACACATTCAAAAATTGATTCGACACATTTAAAAAATTGATTCCACACATTCAAAAATTGATTCCACACATTCAAAAATTGATTCCACACATTAAAAAATTGATTCCACACATTTAAAAAATTGAGTCCACACATTCAAAAATTGATTCAACACATTTAAAAAATTGATTTCACACATTCAAAAATTGAATCCACACATTCAAAAAATCGATTCCACAAATTCAAAAATTGATTCCACACATTTAAAAATTGATTCCACACATTCAAAAATTGATTCAACACATTCAAAAATTGATTCCACACATTCAAAAATTGATTCCACACATTCAAAAATTGATTCAACACATTCAAAAATTGATTCAACACATTCAAAAATTGATTCCACACATTACAAAATTGATTCCACACATTTAAAAATTGATCCCACTCATTCAAAAATTGATTTCACACATTCAAAAAATGATTTCACGTATTCAAAATATTGATTTAACACATTTAAAAATTGATTCCACACATTTAAAAAATTGATTCAACACAGTCAAAAATTGATTCCACACATTCAAGAATTGATTCCACACATTTAAAAAATTGATTCCACACATTGAAAAATTGATTCCACACATTTAAAAATTGATTCCACACATTCAAAAATTGATTCCACACATTTAAAAAATTGATTCCACACATTAACAAATTGATTCCACACATTCAAAAATTGATTCCACACATTAAAAAATTGATTCCACACATTCAAAAATTGATTCAACACAGTCAAAAATTGATTCCACACATTCAAGAATTGATTCCACACATTTAAAAAATTGATTCCACACATTCAAAAATTGATTCCACACATTCAAAAATTGATTCCACACATTCAAAAATTGATTCCACACATTCAAAAATTGATTCCACACATTTAAAAATTGATTCCACACATTAAAAAATTGATTCCACACATTCAAAAATTGAATCCACACATTCAAAAAATTGATTCCAAACATTTAAAAATTGATTCCACACGTTTAAAAATTGATTCCACACATTTAAAAATTGATTCCACACATTCAAAAATTGATTTCACACATTCAAAAATTGATTCCACACATTCAAAAATTGATTTCACACATTTAAAAATTGATTTCCCACATTCAAAAATTGATTCCACACACTTAAAAATTTATTCCACACATTTAAAAAATTGATTCCACACATTCAAAAATTGATTCCACACATTCAAAAATTTATTCCACACATTAAAAAATTGATTTCACACATTCAAAAATTGATTCCACACATTCAAAAATTGATTTCACACATTTAAAAATTGATTTCACACATTTAAAAATTGATTTCCCACATTCAAAAATTGATTCCACACATTTAAAAAATGATTCCACACATTCAAAAATTGATTCCACACATTCAAAAATTGATTTCACACATTCAAAAATTGATTCCACACATTTAAAAAATTGATTCCACACATTCAAAAATTGATTCCACACATTCAAAAATTGATTCCACACATTAAAAAATTGATTCCACACATTTAAAAAATTGAGTCCACACATTCAAAAATTGATTCCACACATTTAAAAAATTGATTTCACACATTCAAAAATTGAATCCACACATTCAAAAAATCGATTCCACAAATTCAAAAATTGATTCCACACATTTAAAAAATTGATTCCACACATTCAAAAATTGATTAAACACATTCAAAAATTGATTCCACACATTCAAAAATTGATTCAACACATTCAAAAATTGATTCAACACATTCAAAAATTGATTCCACACATTACAAAATTGATTCCACACATTTAAAAATTGATCCCACTCATTCAAAAATTGATTTCACACATTCAAAAAATGATTTCACGTATTCAAAATATTGATTTAACACATTTAAAAATTGATTCCACACATTTAAAAAATTGATTCAACACAGTCAAAAATTGATTCCACACATTCAAGAATTGATTCCACACATTTAAAAAATTGATTCCACACATTCAAAAATTGATTCCACACATTTAAAAATTGATTCCACACATTCAAAAATTGATTCCACACATTTAAAAAATTGATTCCACACATTAACAAATTGATTCCACACATTCAAAAATTGATTCCACACATTAAAAAATTGATTCCACACATTCAAAAATTGATTCAACACAGTCAAAAATTGATTCCACACATTCAAGAATTGATTCCACACATTTAAAAAATTGATTCCACACATTCAACAATTGATTCCACACATTCAAAAATTGATTCCACACATTCAAAAATTGATTCCACACATTCAAAAATTGATTCCACACATTTAAAAAATTGATTCCACACATTCAAAAATTGATTCCACACATTCAAAAATTGATTCCACACATTTAAAAATTGATTCCACACATTAAAAAATTGATTCCACACATTCAAAAATTGAATCCACACATTCAAAAAATTGATTCCAAACATTTAAAAATTGATTCCACACGTTTAAAAATTGATTCCACACATTTAAAAATTGATTCCACACATTCAAAAATTGATTTCACACATTCAAAAATTGATTCCACACATTCAAAAATTGATTTCACACATTTAAAAATTGATTTCCCACATTCAAAAATTGATTCCACACACTTAAAAATTTATTCCACACATTTAAAAAATTGATTCCACACATTCAAAAATTGATTCCACACATTCAAAAATTTATTCCACACATAAAAAAATTGATTTCACACATTCAAAAATTGATTCCACACATTCAAAAATTGATTTCACACATTTAAAAATTGATTTCACACATTTAAAAATTGATTTCCCACATTCAAAAATTGATTTCACACATTTAAAAATTGATTCCACACATTCAAAAATTGATTCCACACATTCAAAAATTGATTTCACACATTCAAAAATTGATTCCACACATTCAAAAATTGATTTCACACATTTAAAAATTGATTTCCCACATTCAAAAATTGATTCCACACACTTAAAAATTTATTCCACACATTTAAAAAATTGATTCCACACATTCAAAAATTGATTCCACACATTCAAAAATTGATTCCACACATTAAAAAATTGATTCCACACATTCAACAATTGATTCAACACATTTAAATTTATTCCACACATTCAAAAATTGATTCCACACATTTAAAAAATTGATTCCACACATTCAAAAATTGATTCCACACATTAAAATATTGATTCCACACATTAAAAAATTGATTCCACACATTTAAAAAATTGAGTCCACACATTCAAAAATTGATTCCACACATTCAAAAATTGATTCCACACATTCAAAAATTTAATCCACACATTCAAAAATTGATACCACACATTCAAAAATTGATTCCACACATTAAAAAATTGATTCCACACATTTAAAAATTGATGTCACAAATTCAAAAATTGATTCCACACATTCAAATATTGATTCCACACATTCAAAAATTGATTCCACACATTCAAAAATTGATTCCACACATTCAAAAATTGATTTCACACATTCAAAAATTGATTCCACACATTTAAAAAATTGATTCCACACATTCAAAAATTGATTCCACGCATTTGAAAATTGATTCCATTCATTCAAAAATTGATTCAACACATTCAAAAAATGATTTCACACACTCAATAAATTGATTCCACACATTCAAAAATTGATTTCACACATTTAAAAATTGATTTCCCACATTCAAAAATTGATTCCACACATTTAAAAATTGATTTTACACATTCCAAAAATTGATTCAACACATTCAAAAAATGATTTCCCACATTCAATAAATTGATTCCACACATTTAAAAATTGATTCCACACATTTAAAAATTGATTCCACACATTCAAAAATTGATTCCACACATTTAAAAAATTGATTCCACACATTCAAAAATTGATTCCACACATTTAAAAATTGATTCCACACACTCAAAAATTGATTCCACACATTTAAAAAATTGATTCCACACATTAAAAAATTGATTCCACACATTCAAAAATTGATTCCACACATTAAAAAATTGATTCCACACATTCAAAAATTGATTCAACACATTTAAATTTATTCCACACATTCAACAATTGATTCCACACATTTATAAAATTGATTCCACACATTCAAAAATTGATTCCACACATTCAAAAATTGATTCCACACATTAAAAAATTGAATCCACACATTCAAAAAATCGATTCCACACATTTAAAAATTGATTCAACACATTCAAAAATTGATTCCACACATTTAAAAATTGATTCCACACATTAAAAAATTGATTCCACACATTCAAAAATTGAATCCACACATTCAAAAAATTGATTCCAAACATTTAAAAATTGATTCCACACGTTAAAAAATTGATTCCACACATTTAAAAATTGATTCCACACATTCAAAAATTGATTTCACACATTCAAAAATTGATTCCACACATTCAAAAATTGATTTCACACATTTAAAAATTGATTTCCCACATTCAAAAATTGATTCCACACACTTAAAAATTTATTCCACACATTTAAAAAATTGATTCCACACATTCAAAAATTGATTCCACACATTCAAAAATTGATTCCACACATTAAAAAATTGATTCCACACATTCAAAAATTGATTTCACACATTTAAAAATTGATTTCCGTCATTCAAAAATTGATTCCACACACTTAAAAATTTATTCCACACATTTAAAAAATTGATTCCACACATTCAAAAATTGATTCCACACATTCAAAAATTGATTCCACACATTAAAAAATTGATTCCACACATTCAACAATTGATTCAACACATTTAAATTTATTCCACACATTCAAAAATTGATTCCACACATTTAAAAAATTGATTCCACACATTCAAAAATTGATTCCACACATTCAAAAATTGATTCCACACATTAAAAAATTGATTCCACACATTTAAAAAATTGAGTCCACACATTCAAAAATTGATTCCACACATTTAAAAAATTGATTTCACACATTCTAAAATTGAATCAACACATTCAAAAAATCGATTCCACAAATTCAAAAATTGATTCCACACATTTAAAAATTGATTCCACACATTCAAAAATTGATTCAACACATTCAAAAATTGATTCCACACATTCCAAAATTGATTCAACACATTCAAAAATTGATTCAACACATTCAAAAATTGATTCCACACATTACAAAATTGATTCCACACATTTAAGAATTGATCCCACTCATTCAAAAATTGATTTCACACATTCAAAAAATGATTTCACGTATTCAAAATATTGATTTAACACATTTAAAAATTGATTCCACAAATTTAAAAAATTGATTCAACACAGTCAAAAATTGATTCCACACATTCAAGAATTGATTCCACACATTTAAAAAATTGATTCCACACATTCAAAAATTGATTCCACACATTTAAAAATTGATTCCACACATTCAAAAATTGATTCCACACATTTAAAAAATTGATCTCACACATTAACAAATTGATTCCACACATTCAAAAATTGATTCCACACATTAAAAAATTGATTCCACACATTCAAAAATTGATTCAACACATTTAAATTTATTCCACACATTCAACAATTGATTCCACACATTTATAAAATTGATTCCACACATTCAAAAATTGATTCCACACATTCAAAAATTGATTCCACACATTTAAAAATTGATTCAACACATTCAAAAATTGATTCCACAGATTAAAAAATTGATTCCACACATTCAAAAATTGAGTCAACACATTTAAATTTATTCCACACATTAAAAAATAAATTCCACACATTCAACAATTGATTCCACACATTTATAAAATTGATTCCACACATTGAAAACTGATTACACACAGTCAAAAATTGATTCCACACATTCAAAAATTGAATCCACACATTCAAAAAATCGATTCCACACATTTAAAAATTGATTCCACACATTCCAAAATTGATTCCACACATTTAAAAAATTGATTTCACCCATTCAAAAATTGATTCCACACATTTAAAAATTGATTCCACACATTCAAAAATTGATTCCACACATTCAAGAATTGATTCCACACATTCAAAAATTGATTCCACACATTCAAGAATTGATTCCACACATTTAAACATTGATTCCACACAGTTAAAAATTGATTCCACACATGCAAAAATTGATTCCACACATTCAAAAATTGATTCCACACATTTAAAAATTGATTCCACACATTCAAAAATTGATTCCACACATTCAAAAATTGATTCAACACATTAAAACATTGATTCCACACATTCAAAAATTTATTCCACACATTCAAAAATTGATTCCACACATTAAAAAATCGATTCCACACATTCAAATATTTATTCCACACATTTAAATATTGATTCCACACATTAAAAAATTGATTCCACACATTCAAAAATTGATTCCACACATTCAAAAATTGATTCCACACATTCAAAAATTGATTCCACACATTCAAAAATTGATTTCACACATTCAAAAATTGATATCACACATTTAAAAATTGATTCCACACATTCAAAAATTGATTCCACACATTAAAAAATTGATTCCACACATTCAAAAATTGATTCCACACATTCAAAAATTGATTCCACACATTTAAACATTGATTCCACACATTCAAAAATTGATTCCACACATTCAAAAATTGATTCCACACATTCAAAAATTGATTCCACACATTTAAAAATTGATTCCACACATTCAAAAATTGATTCAACACATTCAAAAATTGATTCCACACATTCAAAAATTGATTCAACACATTAAAACATTGATTCCACACATTCAAAAATTTATTCCACACATTCAAAAATTGATTCCACACATTAAAAAATTGATTCCACACATTCAAATATTTATTCCACACATTTAAACATTGATTCCACACATTCAAAAATTGATTCCACACATTCAAAAATTGATTCCACACATTCAAAAATTGATTCCACACATTCAAAAATTGATTCCACACATTCAAAAATTGATTTCACACATTCAAAAATTGATATCACACATTTAAAAATTGATTCCACACATTCAAAAATTGATTCCACACATTAAAAAATTGATTCCACACATTCAAAAATTGATTCCACACATTCAAAAATTGATTCCACACATTTAAACATTGATTCCACACATTCAAAAATTGATTCCACACATTCAAAAATTGATTCCACACATTCAAAAATTGATTCCACACATTCAAAAATTGATTTCACACATTCAAAAATTGATATCACACATTTAAAAATCGATTTCACGCATTCTAAAAATTGATTAAACACATTCAAAAATTGATTCCACACATTCAAAACATTGATCCCACACATTAAAAACATTGATTCCACACATTCAAAACATTGATTCCACACATTAAAAAAATTGATTCCACACATTCAAAAAATTGATTCAACACATTCAAAAAATTGATTCAACACATTCAAAAAATGATTTCACACATTCAAAAATTGATTTCACACATTTAAAAATTGATTCCACACATTCAAAAATTGATTCCACACATTTAAAAATTGACTTCACACATTCAAAAATTGATTCCACAAATTCAAAAATTGATTTCACACATTCAAAAATTGATTCCACACATTCAAAAATTGATTTCACACATTTAAAAATTGATTCCACACATTCAAAAAATTGATTCAACACATTCAAAAAATGATTTCACACATTCAAAAAATGATTTCACACATTCAAAAATTCATTCCACACATTTAAAAATTGATTCCACACATTCAAAAATCGATTCCATCCATTTAAAATTTGATTCCACACATTTAAAAATTGATTCCACACATTTAAAAATTGATTCCACACATTCAAAAATCGATTCCACCCATTTAAAAATTGATTCCACACATTTAAAAATTGATTCCACACATTTAAAAATTGATTCCACACATTCAAAAATTGATTCCACACATTCAAAAAATTGATTCCATACATTTAAAAATTGATTCCACACATTCAAAAAATGATTTCACACATTTAAAAATTGATTCCACACATTCAAAAATTGATTCCACACATTAAATAATCGATTCCACACATTCAAACATTGATTCCACACATTTAAAAATTGATTTCACACATTCAAAAAATGATTTCACACATTCAAAAATCGATTCCACACATTCAAAAATTGATTGCACACATTTAAAAATTGATTCCACACATTTAAAAATGTATTCCACACATTTAAAAATTGATTCCACATATTCAAAAATTTATTCCACACATTCAAAAAATTGATTCCATACATTTAAAAATTGATTCCACACATTTAAAAATTGATTCCACACATTTAAAAATGTATTCCACACATTTAAAAATTGATTCCACACATTTAAAAATTGATTCCACACATTAAAAAATTGATTCCACACATTTAAAAATCGATTCCACCCATTTAAAAATTGATTCCACACATTTAAAAATTGATTCCACACATTAAAAAATTGATTCCACACATTCAAAAATTGATTCCACCCATTTAAAAATTGATTCCACACATTTAAAAATTGATTCCACACATTTAAAAATTGATTCCACACATTTAAAAATTGATTCCACACATTCAAAAATTGATTCCACACATTCAAAAATTGATTCAACACATTAAAACATTGATTCCACACATTCAAAAATTTATTCCACACATTCAAAAATTGATTCCACACATTAAAAAATTGATTCCACACATTCAAATATTTATTCCACACATTTAAACATTGATTCCACACATTCAAAAATTGATTCCACACATTCAAAAATTGATTCCACACATTCAAAAATTGATTCCACACATTCAAAAATTGATTCCACACATTCAAAAATTGATTTCACACATTCAAAAATTGATATCACACATTTAAAAATTGATTCCACACATTCAAAAATTGATTCCACACATTAAAAAATTGATTCCACACATTCAAAAATTGATTCCACACATTCAAAAATTGATTCCACACATTTAAACATTGATTCAACACATTCAAAAATTGATTCCACACATTCAAAAATTGATTCCACACATTCAAAAATTGATTCCACACATTCAAAAATTGATTCCACACATTTAAAAATTGATTCCACACATTCAAAAATTGATTCAACACATTCAAAAATTGATTCCACACATTCAAAAATTGATTCAACACATTAAAACATTGATTCCACACATTCAAAAATTTATTCCACACATTCAAAAATTGATTCCACACATTAAAAAATTGATTCCACACATTCAAATATTTATTCCACACATTTAAACATTGATTCCACACATTCAAAAATTGATTCCACACATTCAAAAATTGATTCCACACATTCAAAAATTGATTCCACACATTCAAAAATTGATTCCACACATTCAAAAATTGATTTCACACATTCAAAAATTGATATCACACATTTAAAAATTGATTCCACACATTCAAAAATTGATTCCACACATTCAAAAACTGATTCCACACATTCAAAAATTGATTCCACACATTCAAAAATTGATTCCACACATTTAAACATTGATTCCACACATTCAAAAATTGATTCCACACATTCAAAAATTGATTCCACACATTCAAAAATTGATTCCACACATTCAAAAATTGATTCCACACATTCAAAAATTGATTTAACACATTCAAAACTTGATATCACACATTTAAAAATCGATTTCACGCATTCTAAAAATTGATTAAACACATTCAAAAATTGATTCCACACATTCAAAACATTGATCCCACACATTAAAAACATTGATTCCACACATTCAAAACATTGATTCCACACATTAAAAAAATTGATTCCACACATTCAAAAAATTGATTCAACACATTCAAAAAATTGATTCCACACATTCAAAAATTGATTCCACACATTCAAAAATTGATTTCACACATTCAAAAATTGATATCACACATTTAAAAATCGATTTCACGCATTCTAAAAATTGATTAAACACATTCAAAAATTGATTCCACACATTCAAAACATTGATCCCACACATTAAAAACATTGATTCCACACATTCAAAACATTGATTCCACACATTAAAAAAATTGATTCCACACATTCAAAAAATTGATTCAACACATTCAAAAAATTGATTCAACACATTCAAAAAATGATTTCACACATTCAAAAATTGATTTCACACATTTAAAAATTGATTCCACACATTCAAAAATTGATTCCACACATTTAAAAATTGACTTCACACATTCAAAAATTGATTCCACAAATTCAAAAATTGATTTCACACATTCAAAAATTGATTCCACACATTCAAAAATTGATTTCACACATTTAAAAATTGATTCCACACATTCAAAAAATTGATTCAACACATTCAAAAAATGATTTCACACATTCAAAAAATGATTTCACACATTCAAAAATTCATTCCACACATTTAAAAATTGATTCCACACATTCAAAAATCGATTCCATCCATTTAAAATTTGATTCCACACATTTAAAAATTGATTCCACACATTTAAAAATTGATTCCACACATTCAAAAATCGATTCCACCCATTTAAAAATTGATTCCACACATTTAAAAATTGATTCCACACATTTAAAAATTGATTCCACACATTCAAAAATTGATTCCACACATTCAAAAAATTGATTCCATACATTTAAAAATTGATTCCACACATTCAAAAAATTATTTCACACATTTAAAAATTGATTCCACACATTCAAAAATTGATTCCACACATTAAAAAATCGATTCCACACATTCAAACAGTGATTCCACACATTTAAAAATTGATTTCACACATTCAAAAAATGATTTCACACATTCAAAAATCGATTCCACACATTCAAAAATTGATTCCACACATTTAAAAATTGATTCGACACATTTAAAAATGTATTCCACACATTTAAAAATTGATGCCACATATTCAAAAATTTATTCCACACATTCAAAAAATTGATTCCATACATTTAAAAATTGATTCCACACATTTAAAAATTGATTCCACACATTTAAAAATGTATTCCACACATTTAAAAATTGATTCCACACATTTAAAAATTGATTCCACACATTAAAAAATTGATTCCACACATTTAAAAATCGATTCCACCCATTTAAAAATTGATTCAACACATTTAAAAATTGATTCCACACATTAAAAAATTGATTCCACACATTCAAAAATTGATTCCACCCATTTAAAAATTGATTCCACACATTTAAAAATTGATTCCACACATTTAAAAATTGATTCCACACATTTAAAAATTGATTCCACACATTCAAAAATTGATTCCACACATTCAAAAATTGATTCAACACATTAAAACATTGATTCCACACATTCAAAAAGTTATTCCACACATTCAAAAATTGATTCCACACATTAAAAAATTGATTCCACACATTCAAATATTTATTCCACACATTTAAACATTGATTCCACACATTCAAAAATTGATTCCACACATTCAAAAATTGATTCCACACATTCAAAAATTGATTCCACACATTCAAAAATTGATTCCACACATTCAAAAATTGATTTCACACATTCAAAAATTGATATCACACATTTAAAAATTGATTCCACACATTCAAAAATTGATTCCACACATTAAAAAATTGATTCCACACATTCAAAAATTGATTCCACACATTCAAAAATTGATTCCACACATTTAAACATTGATTCAACACATTCAAAAATTGATTCCACACATTCAAAAATTGATTCCACACATTCAAAAATTGATTCCACACATTCAAAAATTGATTCCACACATTTAAAAATTGATTCCACACATTCAAAAATTGATTCAACACATTCAAAAATTGATTCCACACATTCAAAAATTGATTCAACACATTAAAACATTGATTCCACACATTCAAAAATTTATTCCACACATTCAAAAATTGATTCCACACATTAAAAAATTGATTCCACACATTCAAATATTTATTCCACACATTTAAACATTGATTCCACACATTCAAAAATTGATTCCACACATTCAAAAATTGATTTCACACATTCAAAAATTGATTCCACACATTCAAAAATTGATTCCACACATTCAAAAATTGATTTCACACATTCAAAAATTGATATCACACATTTAAAAATTGATTCCACACATTCAAAAATTGATTCCATACATTAAAAAATTGATTCCACACATTCAAAAATTGATTCCACACATTCAAAAATTGATTCCACACATTTAAACATTGATTCCACACATTCAAAAATTGATTCCACACATTCAAAAATTGATTCAACACATTCACAAATTGATTCCACACATTCAAAAATTGATTCCACACATTCAAAAATTGATTTCACACATTCAAAACTTGATATCACACATTTAAAAATCGATTTCACGCATTCTAAAAATTGATTAAACACATTCAAAAATTGATTCCACACATTCAAAACATTGATCCCACACATTAAAAACATTGATTCCACACATTCAAAACATTGATTCCACACATTAAAAAAATTGATTCCACACATTCAAAAAATTGATTCAACACATTCAAAAAATTGATTCAACACATTCAAAAAATGATTTCACACATTCAAAAATTGATTTCACACATTTAAAAATTGATTCCACACATTCAAAAATTGATTCCACACATTTAAAAATTGACTTCACACATTCAAAAATTGATTCCACAAATTCAAAAATTGATTTCACACATTCAAAAATTGATTCCACACATTCAAAAATTGATTTCACACATTTAAAAATTGATTCCACACATTAAAAAAATTGATTCAACACATTCAAAAACTGATTTCACACATTCAAAAAATGATTTCACACATTCAAAAATTCATTCCACACATTTAAAAATTGATTCCACACATTCAAAAATCGATTCCATCCATTTAAAATTTGATTCCACACATTTAAAAATTGATTCCACACATTAAAAAATTGATTCCACACATTTAAAAATCGATTCCACCCATTAAAAATTGATTCCACACATTTAAAAATTGATTCCACACATTTAAAAATTGATTCCACACATTCAAAAATCGATTCCATCCATTTAAAAATTGATTCCACACATTTAAAAATTGATTCCACACATTTAAAAATTGATTCCACACATTCAAAAATTGATTCCACACATTCAAAAAATTGATTCCATACATTTAAAAATTGATTCCACACATTCAAAAAATGATTTCACACATTTAAAAATTGATTCCACACATTCAAAAATTGATTCCACACATTAAAAAATCGATTCCACACATTCAAACATTGATTCCACACATTTAAAAATTGATTTCACACATTCAAAAAATGATTTCACACATTCAAAAATCGATTCCACACATTCAAAAATTGATTCCACACATTTAAAAATTGATTCCACACATTTAAAAATGTATTCCACACATTTAAAAATTGATTCCACATATTCAAAAATTTATTCCACACATTCAAAAAATTGATTCCATACATTTAAAAATTGATTCCACACATTTAAAAATTGATTCCACACATTTAAAAATGTATTCCACACATTTAAAAATTGATTCCACACATTTAAAAATTGATTCCACACATTAAAAAATTGATTCCACACATTTAAAAATCGATTCCACCCATTTAAAAATTTATTCCACACATTTAAAAATTGATTCCACACATTAAAAAATTGATTCCACACATTCAAAAATCGATTCCACCCATTTAAAAATTGATTCCACACATTTAAAAATTGATTCCACACATTTAAAAATTGATTCCACACATTTAAAAATTGATTCCACACATTTAAAAATTGATTCCACACATTCAAAAATTGATTCCACACATTCAAAAAATTGATTCCATACATTTAAAAATTGATTCCACACATTCAAAAAATGATTTCACACATTTAAAAATTGATTCCACACATTCAAAAATTGATTCCACACATTAAAAAATCGATTCCACACATTCAAAAATTGATTCCACACATTTAAAAATTGATTTCACACATTCGAAAAATGATTTCACACATTCAAAAATCGATTCCACACATTCAAAAATTGATTCCACACATTCAAAAAATGATTTCACACATGAAAAACTCGATTCCACACATTTAAAAATTGATTCCACACATTTAAAAATTGATTCCACACATTTAAAAATTGATTCCACACATTTAAAAATTGATTCCACACATTCAAAAATCGATTCCACACATTTAAAAATTGATTCCACACATTTAAAAATTGATTCCACACATTTAAAAATTGATTTCACACATTTAAAAATTGATTTCACACATTAAAAAATTGATTCCACACATTCAAAAATTGAGTCAACACATTTAAAAATTGATTCCACACATTTAAAAATTGATTCCACACATTCAAAAATTGATTCCACACATTCAAAAAATTGATTCCATACATTTAAAAATTGATTCCACACATTCAAAAAATGATTTCACACATTTAAAAATTGATTCCACACATTCAAAAATTGATTCCACACATTAAAAAATCGATTCCACACATTCAAAAATTGATTCCACACATTTAAAAATTGATTTCACACATTCGAAAAATGATTTCACACATTCAAAAATCGATTCCACACATTCAAAAATTGATTCCACACATTCAAAAAATGATTTCACACATGAAAAACTCGATTCCACACATTTAAAAATTGATTCCACACATTTTAAAATTGATTCCACACATTTAAAAATTGATTCCACACATTTAAAAATTGATTCCACACATTCAAAAATCGATTCCACACATTTAAAAATTGATTCCACATATTCAAAAATTTATTCCACACATTCAAAAAATTGATTCCATACATTTAAAAATTGATTCCACACATTTAAAAATTGATTCCACACATTTAAAAATGTATTCCACACATTTAAAAATTGATTCCACACATTTAAAAATTGATTCCACACATTAAAAAATTGATTCCACACATTTAAAAATCGATTCCACCCATTTAAAAATTGATTCCACACATTTAAAAATTGATTCCACACATTAAAAAATTGATTCCACACATTCAAAAATCGATTCCACCCATTTAAAAATTGATTCCACACATTTAAAAATTGATTCCACACATTTAAAAATTGATTCCACACATTTAAAAATTGATTCCACACATTTAAAAATTGATTCCACACATTCAAAAATTGATTCCACACATTCAAAAAATTGATTCCATACATTTAAAAATTGATTCCACACATTCAAAAAATGATTTCACACATTTAAAAATTTATTCCACACATTCAAAAATTGATTCCACACATTAAAAAATCGATTCCACACATTCAAAAATTGATTCCACACATTTAAAAATTGATTTCACACATTCGAAAAATGATTTCACACATTCAAAAATCGATTCCACACATTCAAAAATTGATTCCACACATTCAAAAAATGATTTCACACATGAAAAACTCGATTCCACACATTTAAAAATTGATTCCACACATTTAAAAATTGATTCCACACATTTAAAAATTGATTCCACACATTTAAAAATTGATTCCACACATTCAAAAATCGATTCCACACATTTAAAAATTGATTCCACACATTTAAAAATTGATTCCACACATTTAAAAATTGATTCCACACATTTAAAAATTGATTTCACACATTAAAAAATTGACTCCACACATTCAAAAATTGAGTCAACACATTTAAAAATTGATTCCACACATTTAAAAATTGATTCCACACATTCAAAAATTGATTCCACACATTCAAAAAATTGATTCCATACATTTAAAAATTGATTCCACACATTAAAAAATTGATTCCACACATTCAAAAATTGAGTCAACACATTTAAATTGATTCCACACATTCAAAAATTGAATCAACACATTCAAAAAATTGATTCCAAACATTTAAAAATTTATTCCACACGTTTAAAAATTGATTCCACACATTTAAAAATTGATTCCACACATTAAAAAATTGATTCCACACATTAAAAAATTGATTCCACACATTAAAAAATTGATTCCACACATTCAAAAATTTATTCCACACATTAAAAAATTGATTCCACACATTCAAAAATTGATTCCACACATTAAAAAATTGATTCCACACATTCAAAAATTGATTCCACACATTAAAAAATTGATTCCACACATTTAAAAATTGAGTCAACACATTTAAAAATTGATTTCACCAATTCAAAAATTGATTCCACACATTTAAAAATTGATTCCACACATTCAAAAATTGATTCAACACATTCAAAAATTGATTCCACACATTCAAAAATTGATTCCACACATTAAAAAATTGATTCCACACATTCAAAAATTTATTCGACACATTCAAAAATTGATTCCACACATTCAAAAATTGATTCCACAAATTAAAAAATTGATTCCACACATTCAAAAATTGATTCCACACATTCAAAAATTGAGTCAACACATTTAAATTGATTCCACACATTCAAAAATTGATTCCACACATTCAAAAATTGATTCAACACATTCAAAAATTTATTCCACACATTCAAAAATTGATTCCACACATTCAAAAATTGAGTCAACACATTTAAATTGATTCCACACATTCAAAAATTGAATCAACACAATCAAAAAATTGATTCCAAACATTTAAAAATTTATTCCACACGTTTAAAAATTGATTCCACACATTTAAAAATTGATTCCACACATTCAAAAATTGATTTCACAAATTCAAAAATTGATTCCACACATTCAAAAATTGATTTCACATATTTAAAAATTGATTCCACACATTCATAAAATGATTTCACACATTCAAAAATTGATTTCACACATGTAAAAATTGATTCCACACATTTAAAAATTGATTTCACAAATTGAAAAATTGATTCCACACATTCAAAAATTGATGTCACACATTCAAAAAATTGATTTCACACATTCAAAAAGTTATTCCACACCTTCAAAAATTGATTTCACACATTCAAAAAATGATTTCACACATTCAAAAAATGATTTAACACATTCAAAAATTGATTTAACACATTCAAAAATTGACTCCACACATTAAGAAAAATTGATTTATACATTAAACGATTGATTTCACTGGTTATAATTTGATATACATATTAAAAATTTAATTTCATTCATTTAAAAATTGATTCCCCACATTCAATAAATCGATTCCACACATTCAAAAATTGATTCCACACATTTAAAAATTGATTCCACACATTCAAAAATTGATATTACAAATTCAAAAATAGATTCCACACATTTAAAAATTGATTCCACACATTTAAAAATTGATTCCACACATTAAAAAATTGATTCCACACATTCAAAAATTGATTCCACAAATTTAAAAATTGATTCCACACATTCAAGAATTGATTCCACACATTCAAAACTTGATTCCACACATTCAAGAATTGATTCCACACATTCAAAAATTAATTCAACACATTTAAAAATTGATTCCACACATACACGAATTGATTCCACACATTAAAAAATTGATTCCACACATTCAAAAAATGATTTCACACATTCAAAAATTGATTTCACACATTTAAAAATTGATTCCACACATCCAAAAATTGATTCCACACATTCAAAACATTGATCCCACACATTAAAAACATTGATTCCACACATTCAAAACATTGATTCCACACATTCAAAACTTGATTTCACACATTTAAAAATTGATTCCACACATTCAAAAAATGATTTAACACATTCAAAAATTGATTTAACACATTCAAAAATTGACTCCACACATTAAGAAAAATTGATTTATACATTAAACGATTGATTTCACTGGTTATAATTTGATATACATATTAAAAATTTAATTTCATTCATTTAAAAATTGATTCCCCACATTCAATAAATCGATTCCACACATTCAAAAATTGATTCCACACATTTAAAAATTGATTCCACACATTCAAAAATTGATATTACAAATTCAAAAATAGATTCCACACATTTAAAAATTGATTCCACACATTTAAAAATTGATTCCACACATTAAAAAATTGATTCCACACATTCAAAAATTGATTCCACAAATTTAAAAATTGATTCCACACATTCAAGAATTGATTCCACACATTCAAAACTTGATTCCACACATTCAAGAATTGATTCCACACATTCAAAAATTGATTCAACACATTTAAAAATTGATTCCACACATACACGAATTGATTCCACACATTAAAAAATTGATTCCACACATTCAAAAAATGATTTCACACATTCAAAAATTGATTTCACACATTTAAAAATTGATTCCACACATTCAAAAATTGATTCCACACATTCAAAACATTGATCCCACACATTAAAAACATTGATTCCACACATTCAAAACATTGATTCCACACATTCAAAAATTGATTTCACACATTTAAAAATTGATTCCACACATTCAAAAATCGATTCCACACATTTAAAAATTGATTCCACACATTTAAAAATTGATTCCACACATTAAAAAATTGATTCCACACATTTAAAAATCGATTCCACCCATTTAAAAATTGATTCCACACATTTAAAAATTGATTCCACACATTTAAAAATTGATTCCACACATTCAAAAATCGATTCCATACATTTAAAAATTGATTCCACACATTCAAAAAATGATTTCACACATTTAAAAATTGATTCCACACATTCAAAAATTGATTCCACACATTAAAAAATCGATTCCACACATTCAAAAATTGATTCCACACATTTAAAAATTCATTTCACACATTCAAAAAATGATTTCACACATTCAAAAATCGATTCCACACATTCAAAAATTGATTCCACACATTTAAAAATTGATTCCACACATTTAAAAATGTATTCCACACATTTTAAAATTGATTCCACACATTTAAAAATTGATTCCACATATTCAAAAATTTATTCCACACATTCAAAAAATTGATTTCATACATTTAAAAATTGATTCCACACATTTAAAAATTGATTCCACACATTTAAAAATGTATTCCACACATTTAAAAATTGATTCCACACATTTAAAAATTGATACCACATATTCAAAAATTTATTCCACACATTCAAAAAATTGATTCCACACATTTAAAAATTGATTCCACACATTAAAAAATTGATTCCACACATTTAAAAATCGATTCCACCCATTTAAAAATTGATTCCACACATTTAAAAATTGATTCCACACATTAAAAAATTGATTCCACACATTCAAAAATCGATTCAACCTATTTAAAAATTGATTCCACACATTTAAAAATTGATTCCACACATTTAAAAATTGATTCCACACATTTAAAAATTGATTCCACACATTCAAAAATTGATTCCACACATTCAAAAAATTGATTCCATACATTTAAAAATTGATTCCACACATTCAAAAAATGATTTCACACATTTAAAAATCGATTCCACACATTCAAAAATTGATTCCACACATTTAAAAATTGATTCCACACATTTAAAAATGTATTCCACACATTTAAAAATTGATTCCACATATTCAAAAATTTATTCCACACATTCAAAAAATTGATTCCATACATTTAAAAATTGATTCCACACATTTAAAAATTGATTCCACACATTTAAAAATGTATTCCACACATTCAAAAATTGATTCCACACATTTAAAAATTGATTCCACACATTAAAAAATTGATTCCACACATTTAAAAATCGATTCCACCCATTTAAAAATTGATTCCACACATTTAAAAATTGATTCCACACATTAAAAAATTGATTCCACACATTCAAAAATCGATTCCACCCATTTAAAAATTGATTCCACACATTTAAAAATTGATTCCACACATTTAAAAATTGATTCCACACATTTAAAAATTGATTCCACACATTCAAAAATTGATTCCACACATTCAAAAAATTGATTCCATACATTTAAAAATTGATTCCACACATTCAAAAAATGATTTCACACATTTAAAAATTGATTCCACACATTCAAAAATTGATTCCACACATTAAAAATCGATTCCACACATTCAAAAATTGATTCCACACATTTAAAAATTGATTTCACACATTCGAAAAATGATTTCACACATTCAAAAATCGATTCCACACATTCAAAAATTGATTCCACACATTCAAAAAATGATTTCACACATGAAAAACTCGATTCCACACATTTAAAAATTGATTCCACACATTTAAAAATTGATTCCACACATTTAAAAATTGATTCCACACATTTAAAAATTGATTCCACACATTCAAAAATCGATTCCACACATTTAAAAATTGATTCCACACATTTAAAAATTGATTCCACACATTTAAAAATTGATTCCACACATTTAAAAATTGATTTCACACATTAAAAAATTGATTCCACACATTCAAAAATTGAGTCAACACATTTAAAAATTGATTCCACACATTTAAAAATTGATTCCACACATTCAAAAATTGATTCCACACATTCAAAAAATTTATTCCATACATTTAAAAATTGATTCCACACATTCAAAAAATGATTTCACACATTTAAAAATTGATTCCACACATTCAAAAATTGATTCCACACATTAAAAAATCGATTCCACACATTCAAAAATTGATTCCACACATTTAAAAATGGATTCCACACATTCGAAAAATGATTTCACACATTCAAAAATCGATTCCACACATTCAAAAATTGATTCCACACATTCAAAAAATGATTTCACACATGAAAAACTCGATTCCACACATTTAAAAATTGATTCCACACATTTAAAAATTGATTCCACACATTTAAAAATTGATTCCACACATTTAAAAATTGATTCCACACATTCAAAAATCGATTCCACACATTTAAAAATTGATTCCACACATTTAAAAATTGATTCCACACATTTAAAAATTGATTCCACACATTTAAAAATTGATTTCACACATTAAAAAATTGATTCCACACATTCAAAAATTGAGTCAACACATTTAAATTGATTCCACACATTCAAAAATTGAATCAACACATTCAAAAAATTGATTCCACACATTCAAAAATTGATTCCACACATTAAAAAATTGATTCCACACATTTAAAAATTGAGTCAACACATTTAAAAATTGATTTCACCCATTCAAAAATTGATTCCACACATTTAAAAATTGATTCCACACATTCAAAAATTGATTCAACACATTCAAAAATTGATTCCACACATTCAAAAATTGATTCCACACATTAAAAAATTGATTCCACACATTCAAAAATTGATTCGACACATTCAAAAATTGATTCCACACATTCAAAAATTGATTCCACAAATTAAAAAATTGATTCCACACATTCAAAAATTGATTCCACACATTCAAAAATTGAGTCAACACATTTAAATTGATTCCACACATTCAAAAATTGATTCCACACATTCAAAAATTGATTCAACACATTCAAAAATTTATTCCACACATTCAAAAATTGATTCCACACATTCAAAAATTGAGTCAACACATTTAAATTGATTCCACACATTCAAAAATTGAATCAACACAATCAAAAAATTGATTCCAAACATTTAAAAATTTATTCCACACGTTTAAAAATTGATTCCACACATTTAAAAATTGATTCCACACATTCAAAAATTGATTTCACAAATTCAAAAATTGATTCCACACATTCAAAAATTGATTTCACATATTTAAAAATTGATTCCACACATTCATAAAATGATTTCACACATTCAAAAATTGATTTCACACATGTAAAAATTGATTCCACACATTTAAAAATTGATTTCACAAATTGAAAAATTGATTCCACACATTCAAAAATTGATGTCACACATTCAAAAAATTGATTTCACACATTCAAAAAGTTATTCCACACCTTCAAAAATTGATTTCACACATTCAAAAACTGATTTCACACATTCAAAAAATGATTTAACACATTCAAAAATTGATTTAACACATTCAAAAATTGACTCCACACATTAAGAAAAATTGATTTATACATTAAACGATTGATTTCACTGGTTATAATTTGATATACATATTAAAAATTTAATTTCATTCATTTAAAAATTGATTCCCCACATTCAATAAATCGATTCCACACATTCAAAAATTGATTCCACACATTTAAAAATTGATTCCACACATTCAAAAATTGATATTACAAATTCAAAAATAGATTCCACACATTTAAAAATTGATTCCACACATTAAAAAATTGATTCCACACATTCAAAAATTGATTCCACAAATTTAAAAATTAATTCCACACATTCAAGAATTGATTCCACACATTCAAAACTTGATTCCACACATTCAAGAATTGATTCCACACATTCAAGAATTGATTCCACACATTCAAAAATTGATTCAACACATTTAAAAATTGATTCCACACATACACGAATTGATTCCACACATTAAAAAATTGATTCCACACATTCAAAAAATGATTTCACACATTCAAAAATTGATTTCACACATTTAAAAATTGATTCCACACATTCAAAAATTGATTCCACACATTCAAAACATTGATCCCACACATTAAAAACATTGATTCCACACATTCAAAACATTGATTCCACACATTCAAAAATTGATTTCACACATTTAAAAATTGATTCCACACATTCAAAAATCGATTCCACACATTTAAAAATTGATTCCACACATTTAAAAATTGATTCCACACATTAAAAATTGATTCCACACATTTAAAAATCGATTCCACCTATTTAAAAATTGATTCCACACATTTAAAAATTGATTCCACACATTTAAAAATTGGTTCCACACATTCAAAAATCGATTCCACCCATTTAAAAATTGATTCCACACATTTAAAAATTGATTCCACACATTTAAAAATTGATTCCACACAGTTAAAAATTGATTCCACACATTCAAAAATTGATTCCACACATTCAAAAAATTGATTCCATACATTTAAAAATTGATTCCACACATTCAAAAAATGATTTCACACATTTAAAAATTGATTCCACACATTCAAAAATTGATTCCACACATTAAAAAATCGATTCCACACATTCAAAAATTGATTCCACACATTTAAAAATTGATTCCACACATTTAAAAATGTATTCCACACATTTTAAAATTGATTCCACACATTTAAAAATTGATTCCACATATTCAAAAATTTATTCCACACATTCAAAAAATTGATTTCATACATTTAAAAATTGATTCCACACATTTAAAAATTGATTCCACACATTTAAAAATGTATTCCACACATTTAAAAATTGATTCCACACATTTAAAAATTGATACCACATATTCAAAAATTTATTCCACACATTCAAAAAATTGATTCCACACATTTAAAAATTGATTCCACACATTAAAAAATTGATTCCACACATTTAAAAATCGATTCCACCCATTTAAAAATTGATTCCACACATTTAAAAATTGATTCCACACATTAAAAAATTGATTCCACACATTCAAAAATCGATTCCACCTATTTAAAAATTGATTCCACACATTTAAAAATTGATTCCACACATTTAAAAATTGATTCCACACATTTAAAAATTGATTCCACACATTCAAAAATTGATTCCACACATTCAAAAAATTGATTCCATACATTTAAAAATTGATTCCACACATTCAAAAAATGATTTCACACATTTAAAAATTGATTCCACACATTTAAAAATTGATTCCACACATTAAAAAATCGATTCCACACATTCAAAAATTGATTCCACACATTCAAAAAATGATTTCACACATTCAAAAATCGATTCCACACATTCAAAAATTGATTCCACACATTTAAAAATTGATTCCACATATTTAAAAATGTATTCCACACATTTAAAAATTGATTCCACACATTTAAAAATTGATTCCACATATTCAAAAATTTATTCCACACATTCAAAAAATTGATTCCATACATTTAAAAATTGATTCCACACATTTAAAAATTGATTCCACACATTTAAAAATTGATTCCACACATTTAAAAATTGATTTCGTGCATTAGAATTGATTTTACACATTAAAAAAATTGATTTCACATATTAAGAAATCGATTTATACATTAAACAATTTATTTCACAGGTTATAACTTGATATACATATTAAAAAATTAATTTCACACATTAAAAAATTGATTCCACACATTCAAAAATCGATTCCACACATTTAAAAATTGATTCCACTAATAAAAAACTAATTCCACACATGTAAAAATTGATTCCACACATTTAAAAATTGATTCAACACATTTAAAAATTGATTCCACACATTCAAAAATTAATTCCACACATTCAAAAATTGATTCCACACATTTAAAAATGGAATCCACACATTCAAAAAATAATTTCACACATTTAAAAATTGATTCCACACATTCAAAAATTGATTCCACACATTTAAAAATTGATTCCACACATTCAAAAAATGATTTCACACATTCAAAAATTGATTCCACACATTTAAAAATTGATTCCACACATTCAAAAAATGATTTCACACATGCAAAAATCGATTCCACACATTTAAAAATTGAGTCAACACATTTAAAAATTGAATTCACCCATTCAAAAATTGATTCCACACATTTAAAAATTGATTCCACACATTCAAAAATTGATTCAACACATTCAAAAATTGATTCCACACATTCAAAAATTGATTCCACACATTAAAAAATTGATTCCACACATTCAAAAATTGATTCCACACATTCAAAAATTGATTCCACACATTAAAAAATTGATTCCACACATTAAAAAATTGATTCCACACATTCAAAAATTGATTCCACACATTCAAAAATTGAGTCAACACATTTAAATTGATTCCACACATTCAAAAATTGATTCCACACATTCAAAAATTGATTCAACACATTCAAAAATTGATTCCACACATTAAAAAATTGATTCCACACATTAAAAAATTGATTCCACACATTAAAAAATTGATTCCACACATTCAAAAATTGATTCCACACATTCAAAAATTGAGTCAACACATTTAAATTGCTTCCACACATTCAAAAATTGAATCAACACATTCAAAAAATTGATTCCAAACATTTAAAAATTTATTCCACACGTTTAAAAATTGATTCCACACATTTAAAAATTGATTCCACACATTCAAAAATTGATTTCACACATTCAAAAATTGATTTCACACATTCAAAAAATGATTTCACGTATTCAAAATATTGATTTCACACATTTAAAAATTGATTCCACACATTAAAAAAATTGATTCAACACAGTCAAAAATTGATTCCACACATTCAAGAATTGATTCCACACATTCAAAAATTGATTCCACACATTTAAAAATTGATTTCACAAATTCAAAAATTGATTCCACACATTCAAATATTGATTCCACACATTCACGAATTGATTCCACACATTCAAAAATTGATTCCACACATTCAAGCATTGATTCCACACATTCAAAAATTGATTCCACGCATTTGAAAATTGATTCCATTCATTCAAAAATTGATTCAACACATTCAAAAAATGATTTCACACACTCAATAAATTGATTCCACACATTCAAAAATTGATTTCACACATTTAAAAATTGATTTCCCACATTCAAAAATTGATTTCACACATTTAAAAATTGATTTTACACATTCCAAAAATTGATTCAACACATTCAAAAAATGATTTCCCACATTCAATAAATTGATTCCACACATTTAAAAAATTGATTCCACACATTCAAAAATTGATTCCACACATTTAAAAATTGATTCCACACATTCAAAAATTGATTCCACACATTTAAAAAATTTATTCCACACATTCAAAAATTGATTCCACACATTCAAAAATTGATTCCACACATTAAAAAATTGATTCCACACATTCAAAAATTGATTCAACACATTTAAATTTATTCCACACATTCAACAATTGATTCCACACATGTATAAAATTGATTCCACACATTTAAAAATTGATTCAACACATTCAAAAATTGATTCCACACATTTAAAACTTGATTCCACCCATTCAAAAATTGATTCCACACATTTAAAAATTGATTCCACACATTCAAAAATTGATTCAACACATTCAACAATTGATTCCACGGATTAAAAAATTGATTCCACACATTCAAAAATTGAGTCAACACATTTAAATTTATTCCACACATTCAAAAATTGATTCCACATACACAAAAAATGATTCCACACATTAAAAAATAAATTCCACACATTCAACAATTGATTCCACACATTTATAAAATTGATTCCACACATTGAAAATTGATTCCACACAGTCAAAAATTGATTCCACACATTCAAAAATTGATTCCACACATTCAAAAATTGAATCCACACATTCAAAAAATCGATTCCACACATTTAAAAATTGATTCCACACATTCCAAAATTGATTCCACACATTTAAAAAATTGATTTCACCCATTCAAAAATTGATTCCACACATTTAAAAATTGATTCCACACATTCAAAAATTGATTCAACACATTCAAAAATTGATTCCACTCATTCAAAAATTGATTCCACACATTCAAAAATTGAGTCAACACATTTAAATTGATTCCACACATTCAAAAATTGAATCAACACATTCAAAAAATTGATTCCAAACATTTAAAAATTTATTCCACACGTTTAAAAATTGATTCCACACATTTAAAAATTGATTCCACACATTCAAAAATTGATTTCACAAATTCAAAAATTGATTCCACACATTCAAAAATTGATTTCACATATTTAAAAATTGATTCCACACATTCATAAAATGATTTCACACATTCAAAAATTGATTTCACACATGTAAAAATTGATTCCACACATTTAAAAATTGATTTCACAAATTGAAAAATTGATTCCACACATTCAAAAATTGATGTCACACATTCAAAAAATTGATTTCACACATTCAAAAAGTTATTCCACACCTTCAAAAATTGATTTCACACATTCAAAAAATGATTTCACACATTCAAAAAATGATTTAACACATTCAAAAATTGATTTAACACATTCAAAAATTGACTCCACACATTAAGAAAAATTGATTTATACATTAAACGATTGATTTCACTGGTTATAATTTGATATACATATTAAAAAATTAATTTCATTCATTTAAAAATTGATTCCCCACATTCAATAAATCGATTCCACACATTCAAAAATTGATTCCACACATTTAAAAATTGATTCCACACATTCAAAAATTGATATTACAAATTCAAAAATAGATTCCACACATTTAAAAATTGATTCCACACATTAAAAAATTGATTCCACACATTCAAAAATTGATTCCACAAATTTAAAAATTGATTCCACACATTCAAGAATTGATTCCACACATTCAAAACTTGATTCCACACATTCAAGAATTGATTCCACACATTCAAAAATTGATTCAACACATTTAAAAATTGATTCCACACATACACGAATTGATTCCACACATTAAAAAATTGATTCCCCACATTCAAAAATTTATTTCACAAATTAAAAAATTGATTCCACACAATCCAAAAATGTATTCCACACATTCAAAAATTGATTCCACACATTCAAAAATTGATTCCACACATTTAAAAATTGATTCCACACATTCAAAAATTGATTCAACACATTCAAAAATTGATTCCACACATTCACGAATTGATTCCACACATTAAAACATTGATTCCACACATTCAAAAATTTATTCCACACATTCAAAAATTGATTCCACACATTAAAAAATTGATTCCACACATTCAAATATTTATTCCACACATTTAAACATTGATTCCACACATTCAAAAATTGATTCCACACATTCAAAAATTGATTCCACACATTCAAAAATTGATTCCACACATTCAAAAATTGATTCCACACATTCAAAAATTGATATCACACATTTAAAAATTTTATTCCACACATTCAAAAATTGATTCCACACATTAAAAAATTGATTCCACACATTCAAAAATTGATTCCACACATTCAAAAATTTATTCCACACATTTAAACATTGATTCCACACATTCAAAAATTGATTCCACACATTCAAAAATTGATTCCACACAGTCAAAAATTGATTCCACACATTCAAAAATTGATTCCACACATTCAAAAATTGATTTCACACATTCAAAAATTGATATCACACATTAAAAACATTGATTCGACATATTCAAAACATTGATTCCACACATTAAAAAAATTGATTCCACACATTCAAAAAATTGATTCAACACATTCAATAAATGATTTCACACATTCAAAAATTGATTTCACACATTTAAAAATTGATTCCACACATTCAAAAATTGATTCCACACATTTAAAAATTGACTTCACACATTCAAAAATTGATTCCACAAATTCAAAAATTGATTTCACACATTCAAAAATTGATTCCACACATTCAAAAATTGATTTCACACATTTAAAAATTGATTCCACACATTCAAAAAATTGATTCAACACATTCAAAAAATGATTTCACACATTCAAAAAATGATTTCACACATTCAAAAATTCATTCCACACATTTAAAAATTGATTCCACACATTAAAAAATTGATTCCACACATTTAAAAATCGATTCCACCCATTTAAAAATTGATTCCACACATTTAAAAATTGATTCCACACATTTAAAAATTGATTCCACACATTCAAAAATCGATTCCACCCATTTAAAAATTGATTCCACACATTTAAAAATTGATTCCACACATTTTAAAATTGATTCCACACATTTAAAAATTGATTCCACACATTCAAAAATTGATTCCACACATTCAAAAAATTGATTCCATACATTTAAAAATTGATTCCACACATTTAAAAAATGATTTCACACATTTAAAAATTGATTCCACACATTCAAAAATTGATTCCACACATTAAAAAATCGATTCCACACATTCAAAAATTGATTCCACACATTTAAAAATTGATTTCACACATTCAAAAAATGATTTCACACATTCAAAAATCGATTCCACACATTCAAAAATTGATTCCACACATTTAAAAATTGATTCCACACATTTAAAAATGTATTCCACACATTTAAAAATTGATTCCACACATTTAAAAATTGATTCCACACATTTTAAAATTGATTACACACATTCAAAAATTGATTCCACACATTCAAAAATTTATTCCACACATTCAAAAAATTGATTCCATACATTTAAAAATTGATTCCACACATTTAAAAATTGATTCCACACATTTAAAAATGTATTCCACACATTTAAAAATTGATTCCACACATTTAAAAATTGATTCCACATATTCAAAAATTTATTCCACACATTCAAAAAATTGATTCCATACATTTAAAAATTGATTCCACACATTTAAAAATTGATTCCACACATTTAAAAATTGATTCCACACATTTAAAAATTGATTTCGTGCATTAGAATTGATTTTACACATTAAAAAAATTGATTTCACATATTAAGAAATCGATTTATACATTAAACAATTTATTTCACAGCTTATAACTTGATATACATATTAAAAAATTAATTTCACACATTAAAAAATTGATTCCACACATTCAAAAATCGATTCCACACATTTAAAAATTGATTCCACTCATAAAAAATTGATTCCACACATTTAAAAATTGATTCCACACATTTAAAAATTGATTCAACACATTTAAAAATTGATTCCACACATTCAAAAATTGATTCCACACATTCAAAAATTGATTCCACACATTTAAAAATGGATTCCACACATTCAAAAAATAATTTCAAACATTTAAAAATTGATTCCACACATTCAAAAATTGATTCCACACATTTAAAAATTGATTCCACACATTCAAAAAATGATTTCACACATTCAAAAATCGATTCCACACATTTAAAAATTGATTCCACACATTCAAAAAATTATTTCACACATGCAAAAATCGATTCCACACATTTAAAAATTGATTCCACACATTTAAAAATTGATTCCACACATTTAAAAATTGATTCCACACATTTAAAAATTGATTCCACACATTCAAAAATCGATTCCACACATTTAAAAATTGATTCCACACATTTAAAAATTGATTCCACACATTTAAAAATTGATTCCACACATTTAAAAATTGATTTCACACATTTAAAAATTGATTCCACACATTTAAAAATCGATTCCACACATTTAAAAATTGATTCCACACATTTAAAAATTGATTCCACACATTTAAAAATTGATTCCACACATTTAAAAATTGATTCCACACATTCAAAAATCGATTCCACACATTTAAAAATTGATTCCACACATTTAAAAATTGATTCCACACATTTAAAAATTGATTCCACACATTTAAAAATTGATTTCACACATTTATAAATTGATTCCACACATTCAAAAATCGATTCCACACATTCAAAAATTGATTCCACACATTTAAAAAATGATTTCACACATTTAAAAATTGATTCCACACATTCAAAAATTGATTCCACACATTAAAAAATCGATTCCACACATTCAAAAATTGATTCCACACATTTAAAAATTGATTTCACACATTCAAAAAATGATTTCACACATTCAAAAATCGATTCCACACATTCAAAAATTGATTCCACACATTTAAAAATTGATTCCACACATTTAAAAATGTATTCCACACATTTAAAAATTGATTCCACACATTTAAAAATTGATTCCACACATTTTAAAATTGATTCCACACATTCAAAAATTGATTCCACACATTCAAAAATTTATTCCACACATTCAAAAAATTGATTCCATACATTTAAAAATTGATTCCACACATTTAAAAATTGATTCCAAACATTTAAAAATGTATTCCACACATTTAAAAATTGATTCCACACATTTAAAAATTGATTCCACACATTCAAAAATTTATTCCACACATTCAAAAAATTTATTCCATACATTTAAAAATTGATTCCACACATTTAAAAATTGATTCCACACATTTAAAAATTGATTCCACACATTTAAAAATTGATTTCGTGCATTAGAATTGATTTTACACATTAAAAAAATTGATTTCACATATTAAGAAATCGATTTATACATTAAACAATTTATTTCACAGGTTATAACTTGATATACATATTAAAAATTAATTTCACACATTAAAAAATTGATTCCACACATTCAAAAATCGATTCCACACATTTAAAAATTGATTCCACTCATAAAAAATTGATTCCACACATTTAAAAATTGATTCCACACATTTAAAAATTGATTCAACACATTTAAAAATTGATTCCACACATTCAAAAATTGATTCCACACATTCAAATTGATTCCACACATTTAAAAATGGATTCGACACATTCAAAAAATAATTTCAAACATTTAAAAATTGATTCCACACATTCAAAAATCGATTCCACACATTTAAAAATTGATTCCACACATTCAAAAAATGATTTCACACATTCAAAAATCGATTCCACACATTTAAAAATTGATTCCACACATTCAAAAAATGATTTCACACATGCAAAAATCGATTCCACACATTTAAAAATTGATTCCACACATTTAAAAATTGATTCCACACATTTTAAAATTGATTCCACACATTTAAAAATTGATTCCACACATTCAAAAATCGATTCCACACATTTAAAAATTGATTCCACACATTTAAAAATTGATTCCACACATTTAAAAATTGATTCCACACATTTAAAAATTGATTTCACACATTTAAAAATTGATTCCACACATTTAAAAATCGATTCCACACATTTAAAAATTGATTCCACACATTTAAAAATTGATTCCACACATTTAAAAATTGATTCCACACATTTAAAAATTGATTCCACACATTCAAAAATCGATTCCACACATTTAAAAATTGATTCCACACATTTAAAAATTGATTCCACACATTTAAAAATTGATTCCACACATTTAAAAATTGATTTCACACATTTATAAATTGATTCCACACATTCAAAAATCGATTCCACACATTCAAAAATTGATTCCACACATTTAAAAATTGATTCCACACATTCAAAAATTGATATTACAAATTCAAAAATAGATTCCACACATTTAAAAATTGATTCCACACATTTAAAAATTGATTCCACACATTCAAAAATTGATTCAACACCTTCAAAAATTGATTCAACACATTCCAAAATTGATTCCACACATTCAAAAATTGAGTCAACACATTTAAATTGATTCCACACATTCAAAAATTGAATCAACACATTCAAAAAATTGATTCCAAACATTTAAAAATTTATTCCACACGTTTAAAAATTGATTCCACACATTTAAAAATTGATTCCACACATTCAAAAATTGATTTCACAAATTCAAAAATTGATTCCACACATTCAAAAATTGATTTCACATATTTAAAAATTGATTCCACACATTCATAAAATTATTTCACACATTCAAAAATTGATTTCACACATGTAAAAATTGATTCCACACATTTAAAAATTGATTTCACAAATTGAAAAATTGATTCCACACATTCAAAAATTGATGTCACACATTCAAAAAATTGATTTCACACATTCAAAAAGTTATTCCACACCTTCAAAAATTGATTTCACACATTCAAAAAATGATTTCACACATTCAAAAAATGATTTAACACATTCAAAAATTGATTTAACACATTCAAAAATTGACTCCACACATTAAGAAAAATTGATTTATACATTAAACGATTGATTTCACTGGTTATAATTTGATATACATATTAAAAAATTAATTTCATTCATTTAAAAATTGATTCCCCACATTCAATAAATCGATTCCACACATTCAAAAATTGATTCCACACATTTAAAAATTGATTCCACACATTCAAAAATTGATATTACAAATTCAAAAATAGATTCCACACATTTAAAAATTGATTCCACACATTAAAAAATTGATTCCACACATTCAAAAATTGATTCCACAAATTTAAAAATTGATTCCACACATTCAAGAATTGATTCCACACATTCAAAACTTGATTCCACACATTCAAGAATTGATTCCACACATTCAAAAATTGATTCAACACATTTAAAAATTGATTCCACACATACACGAATTGATTCCACACATTAAAAAATTGATTCCACACATTCAAAAATTTATTTCACAAATTAAAAAATTGATTCCACACAATCCAAAAATGTATTCCACACATTCAAAAATTGATTCCACACATTCAAAAATTGATTCCACACATTTAAAAATTGATTCCACACATTCAAAAATTGATTCAACACATTCAAAAATTGATTCCACACATTCACGAATTGATTCCACACATTAAAACATTGATTCCACACATTCAAAAATTTATTCCACACATTCAAAAATTGATTCCACACATTTAAAAATTGATTCCACACATTCAAATATTTATTCCACACATTTAAACATTGATTCCACACATTCAAAAATTGATTCCACACATTCAAAAATTGATTCCACACATTCAAAAATTGATTCCACACATTCAAAAATTGATATCACACATTTAAAAATTGATTCCACACATTCAAAAATTGATTCCACACATTAAAAAATTGATTCCACACATTCAAAAATTGATTCCACACATTCAAAAATTTATTCCACACATTTAAACATTGATTCCACACATTCAAAAATTGATTCCACACATTCAAAAATTGATTCCACACATTAAAATATTGATTCCACACATTCAAAAATTGATTCCACACATTCAAAAATTGATTTCACACATTCAAAAATTGATATCACACATTTAAAAATCGATTTCACGCATTCTAAAAATTGATTAAACACATTCAAAAATTGATTCCACACATTCAAAATATTGATCCCACACATTGAAAACATTGATTCCACACATTCAAAACATTGATTCCACACATTAAAAAATTTGATTCCACACATTCAAAAAATTGATGCAACACATTCAAAAAATGATTTCACACATTCAAAAATTGATTTCACACATTTAAAAATTGATTCCACACATTCAAAAATTGATTCCACACATTTAAAAATTGACTTCACACATTCAAAAATTGATTCCACAAATTCAAAAATTGATTTCACACATTCAAAAATTGATTCCACACATTCAAAAATTGATTTCACACATTTAAAAATTGATTCCACACATTCAAAAAATTGATTCAACACATTCAAAAAATGATTTCACACATTCAAAAAATGATTTCACACATTCAAAAATTGATTCCACACATTTAAAAATTGATTCCACACATTCAAAAATCGATTCCCTACATTTAAAAATTGATTCCACACATTTAAAAATTGATTCCACACATTAAAAAATTGATTCCACACATTTAAAAATCGATTCCACCCATTTAAAAAATGATTCCACACATTTAAAAATTGATTCCACACATTTAAAAATTGATTCCACACATTCAAAAATCGATTCCACCCATTTAAAAATTGATTCCATACATTTAAAAATTGATTCCACACATTCAAAAAATGATTTCACACATTTAAAAATTGATTCCACACATTCAAAAATTGATTCCACACATTAAAAAATCGATTCCACACATTCAAAAATTGATTCCACACATTTAAAAATTGATTTCACACATTCAAAAAATGATTTCACACATTCAAAAATCGATTCCACACATTTAAAAATTGATTCCACACATTTAAAAATGTATTCCACACATTTAAAAATTGATTCCACACATTTAAAAATTGATTCCACACATTTTAAAATTGATTCCACACATTCAAAAATTGATTCCATACATTTAAAAATTCATTCCACACATTTAAAAATTGATTCCACACATTTAAAAATGTATTCCACACATTTAAAAATTGATTCCACACATTTAAAAATTGATTCCACATATTCAAAAATTTATTCCACACATTCAAAAAATTGATTCAATACATTTAAAAATTGATTCCACACATTTAAAAATTGATTCCACACATTTAAAAATTGATTTCGTGCATTAGAATTGATTTTACACATTAAAAAAATTGATTTCACATATTAAGAAATCGATTTATACATTAAACAATTTATTTCACAGGTTATAACTTGATATACATATTAAAAAATTAATTTCACACATTAAAAAATTGATTCCACACATTCAAAAATCGATTCCACACATTTAAAAATTGATTCCACTCATAAAAAATTGATTCCACACATTTAAAAATTGATTCCACACATTTAAAAATTGATTCCACACATTTAAAAATTGATTCAACACATTTAAAAATTGATTCCACACATTAAAAAATTGATTCCACACATTCAAAAATTGATTCCACACATTTAAAAATGGATTCCACACATTCAAAAAATAATTTCACACATTTAAAAATTGATTCCACACATTCAAAAATTGATTCCACACATTTAAAAATTGATTCCACACATTCAAAAAATGATTTCACACATTCAAAAATCGATTCCACACATTTAAAAATTGATTCCACACATTCAAAAAATGATTTCACACATGCAAAAATCGATTCCACACATTTAAAAATTGATTCCACACATTTAAAAATTGATTCCACACATTTAAAAATTGATTCCACACATTTAAAAATTGATTCCACACATTCAAAAATCGATTCCACACATTTAAAAATTGATTCCACACATTTAAAAATTGATTCCACACATTTAAAAATTGATGTCACACATTCAAAAAATTGATTTCACACATTCAAAAAGTTATTCCACACCTTCAAAAATTGATTTCACACATTCAAAAAATGATTTCACACATTCAAAAAATGATTTAACACATTCAAAAATTGATTTAACACATTCAAAAATTGACTCCACACATTAAGAAAAATTGATTTATACATTAAACGATTGATTTCACTGGTTATAATTTGATATACATATTAAAAAATTAATTTCATTCATTTAAAAATTGATTCCCCACATTCAATAAATCGATTCCACACATTCAAAAATTGATTCCACACATTTAAAAATTGATTCCACACATTCAAAACTTGATTCCACACATTCAAGAATTGATTCCACACATTCAAAAATTGATTCAACACATTTAAAAATTGATTCCACACATACACGAATTGATTCCACACATTAAAAAATTGATTCCACACATTCAAAAATTTATTTCACAAATTAAAAAATTGATTCCACACAATCCAAAAATGTATTCCACACATTCAAAAATTGATTCCACACATTCAAAAATTGATTCCACACATTTAAAAATTAATTCCACACATTCAAAAATTGATTCAACACATTCAAAAATTGATTCCACACATTCACGAATTGATTCCACACATTAAAACATTGATTCCACACATTCAAAAATTTATTCCACACATTAAAAAATTGATTCCACACATTCAAAAATTGATTCCACACATTCAAAAATTGATTCCACACATTCAAAAATTGATATCACACATTTAAAAATCGATTTCACGCATTCTAAAAATTGATTAAACACATTCAAAAATTTATTCCACACATTCAAAACATTGATCCAACACATTCAAAAAATGATTTCACACATTCAAAAAATGATTTCACACATTCAAAAATTCATTCCACACATTTAAAAATTGATTCCACACATTCAAAAATCGATTCCACACATTTAAAAATTGATTCCACACATTTAAAAATCGATTCCACCCATTTAAAAATTGATTCCACACATTTAAAAATTGATTCCACACATTTAAAAATTGATTCCACACATTCAAAAATCGATTCCACCCATTTAAAAATTGATTCCACACATTTAAAAATTGATTCCACACATTTAAAAATTGATTCCACACATTTAAAAATTGATTCCACACATTCAAAAATTGATTCCACACATTCAAAAAATTGATTCCATACATTTAAAAATTGATTCCACACATTCAAAAAATGATTTCACACATTTAAAAATTGATTCCACACATTCAAAAATTGATTCCACACATTAAAAAATCGATTCCACACATTCAAAAATTGATTCCACACATTTAAAAATTGATTTCACACATTCAAAAAATGATTTCACACATTCAAAAATCGATTCCACACATTCAAAAATTGATTCCACACATTTAAAAATTGATTCCACACATTTAAAAATGTATTCCACACATTTAAAAATTGATTCCACACATTTAAAAATTGATTCCACACATTTTAAAATTGATTCCACACATTCAAAAATTGATTCCACACATTCAAAAATTTATTCCACACATTCAAAAAATTGATTCCATACATTTAAAAATTGATTCCACACATTTAAAAATTGATTCCACACATTTAAAAATTGATTCCACACATTTAAAAATTGATTTCGTGCATTAGAATTGATTTTACACATTAAAAAAATTGATTTCACATATTAAGAAATCGATTTATACATTAAACAATTTATTTCACAGGTTATAACTTGATACACATATTAAAAAATTAATTTCACACATTAAAAAATTGATTCCACACATTCAAAAATCGATTCCACACATTTAAAAATTGATTCCACTCATAAAAAATTGATTCCACACATTTAAAAATTGATTCCACACATTTAAAAATTGATTCAACACATTTAAAAATTGATTCCACACATTCAAAAATTGATTCCACACATTCAAAAATTGATTCCACACATTTAAAAATGGATTCCACACATTCAAAAAATGATTTCACACATGCAAAAATCGATTCCACACATTTAAAAATTGATTCCACACATTTAAAAATTGATTCCACACATTTAAAAATTGATTTCACACATTTAAAAATCGATTCCACACATTCAAAAATCGATTCCACACATTTAAAAATTGATTCCACACATTTAAAAATTGATTCCACACATTTAAAAATTGATTCCACACATTTAAAAATTGATTTCACACATTTAAAAATTGATTCCACACATTTAAAAATCGATTCCACACATTTAAAAATTGATTCCACACATTTAAAAATTGATTCCACACATTTAAAAATTGATTCCACACATTTAAAAATTGATTCCACACATTCAAAAATCGATTCCACACATTTAAAAATTGATTCCACACATTTAAAAATTGATTCCACACATTTAAAAATTGATTCCACACATTTAAAAATTGATTCCACACATTTATAAATTGATTCCACACATTCAAAAATCGATTCCACACATTCAAAAATTGATTCCACACATTTAAAAATTGATTCCACACATTCAAAAATTGATATTACAAATTCAAAAATAGATTCCACACATTTAAAAATTGATTCCACACATTAAAAAATTGATTCCACACATTCAAAAATTGATTCCACAAATTTAAAAATTGATTCCACACATTCAAGAATTGATTCCACACATTCAAAACTTGATTCCACACATTCAAGAATTGATTCCACACATTCAAAAATTGATTCAACACATTTAAAAATTTATTCCACATATACACGAATTGATTCCACACATTAAAAAATTGATTCCACACATTCAAAAATTTATTTCACAAATAAAAAAATTGATTCCACACAATCCAAAAATGTATTCCACACATTCAAAAATTGATTCCACACATTCAAAAATTGATTCAACACATTCAAAAATTGATTCAACACATTCAAAAATTGATTCCACACATTAAAACATTGATTCCACACATTCAAAAATTTATTCCACACATTCAAAAATTGATTCCACACATTAAAAAATTGATTCCACACATTCAAATATTTATTCCACACATTTAAACATTGATTCCACACATTCAAAAATTGATTCCACACATTCAAAAATTGATTCCACACATTCAAAAATTGATTCCACACATTCAAAAATTGATTCCACACATTCAAAAATTGATTCCACACATTCAAAAATTGATTCCACACATTCAAAAATTGATATCACACATTTAAAAATTGATTCCACACATTCAAAAATTGATTCCACACATTAAAAAATTGATTCCACACATTCAAAAATTGATTCCACACATTCAAAAATTTATTCCACACATTTAAACATTGATTCCACACATTCAAAAATTGATTCCACACATTCAAAAATTGATTCCACACATTCAAAAATTGATTCCACACATTCAAAAATTGATTTCACACATTCAAAAATTGATATCACACATTTAAAAATCGATTTCACGCATTCTAAAAATTGATTAAACACATTCAAAAATTGATTCCACACATTCAAAACATTGATCCCACACATTAAAAACATTGATTCCACACATTCAAAACATTGATTCCACACATTCAAAAAATTGATTCAACACATTCAAAAAATGATTTCACACATTCAAAAATTGATTTCACACATTTAAAAATTGATTCCACACATTCAAAAATTGATTCCACACATTTAAAAATTGACTTCACACATTCAAAAATTGATTCCACAAATTCAAAAATTGATTTCACACATTCAAAAATTGATTCCACACATTCAAAAATTGATTTCACACATTTAAAAATTGATTCCACACATTCAAAAAATTGATTCAACACATTCAAAAAATGATTTCACACATTCAAAAAATGATTTCACACATTCAAAAATTCATTCCACACATTCAAAAATTGATTCCACACAGTCAAAAATCGATTCCACACATTTAAAAATTGATTCCACACATTTAAAAATTGATTCCACACATTAAAAAATTGATTCCACACATTTAAAAATCGATTCCACCCATTTAAAAATTGATTCCACACATTTAAAAATTGATTCCACACATTTAAAAATTGATTCCACACATTCAAAAATCGATTCCACCCATTTAAAAATTGATTCCACACATTTAAAAATTGATTCCACACATTTAAAAATTGATTCCACACATTTAAAAATTGATTCCACACATTCAAAAATTGATTCCACACATTCAAAAAATTGATTCCATACATTTAAAAATTGATTCCACACATTCAAAAATTGATTCCACACATTAAAAAATCGATTCCACACATTCAAAAATTGATTCCACACATTTATAAATTGATTTCACACATTCAAAAAATGATTTCACACATTCAAAAATCGATTCCACACATTCAAAAATTGATTCCACACATTTAAAAATTGATTCCACACATTTAAAAATGTATTCCACACATTTAAAAATTGATTCCACACATTTAAAAATTGATTCCACACATTTTAAAATTGATTCCACACATTCAAAAATTGATTCCACACATTCAAAAATTTATTCCACACATTCAAAAAATTGATTCCATACATTTAAAAATTGATTCCACACATTTAAAAATTGATTCCACACATTTAAAAATGTATTCCACACATTTAAAAATTGATTCCACACATTTAAAAATTGATTCCACATATTCAAAAATTTATTCCACACATTCAAAAAATTGATTCCATACATTTAAAAATTGATTCCACACATTTAAAAATTGATTCCACACATATAAAAATTGATTCCACACATTTAAAAATTGATTCCACACATTTAAAAATTGATTTCGTGCATTAGAATTGATTTTACACATTAAAAAAATTGATTTCACATATTAAGAAATCGATTTATACATTAAACAATTTATTTCACAGGTTATAACTTGATATACATATTAAAAAATTAATTTCACACATTAAAAAATTGATTCCACACATTCAAAAATCGATTCCACACATTTAAAAATTGATTCCACTCATAAAAAATTGATTCCACACATTTAAAAATTGATTCCACACATTTAAAAATTGATTCAACACATTTAAAAATTGATTCCACACATTCAAAAATTGATTCCACACATTCAAAAATTGATTCCACACATTTAAAAATGGATTCCACACATTCAAAAAATAATTTCACACATTTAAAAATTGATTCCACACATTCAAAAATTGATTCCACACATTTAAAAATTGATTCCACACATTCAAAAAATGATGTAACACATTCAAAAATCGATTCCACACATTTAAAAATTGATTCCACACATTCAAAAAATGATTTCACACATGCAAAAATCGATTCCACACATTTAAAAATTGATTCCACACATTTAAATATTGATTCCACACATTTAAAAATTGATTCCACACATTTAAAAATTGATTCCACACATTCAAAAATCGATTCCACACATTTAAAAATTGATTCCACACATTTAAAAATTGATTCCACACATTTAAAAATTGATTCCACACATTTAAAAATTGATTTCACACATTTAAAAATTGATTCCACACATTTAAAAATCGATTCCACACATTTAAAAATTGATTCCACACATTTAAAAATTGATTCCACACATTTAAAAATTGATTCCACACATTTAAAAATTGATTCCACACATTCAAAAATCGATTCCACACATTTAATAATTGATTCCACACATGTAAAAATTGATTCCACACATTTAAAAATTGATTCCACACATTTAAAAATTGATTTCACACATTTATAAATTGATTCCACGCATTCAAAAATCGATTCCACACATTTAAAAATTGATTCCACACATTTAAAAATCGATTCCACACATTCAAAAATTGATTCCACACATTTAAAAATTGATTCCACACATTTAAAAATTGATTCCACACATTTAAAAATCGATTCCACACATTTAAAAATTGATTCCACACATTTAAAAATTGATTCCACACATTCAAAAATTGATTCCACACATTTAAAAATTGATTCCACACATTTAAAAATTGATTCCACACATTTATAAATTGATTCCACACATTCAAAAATCGATTCCACACATTTAAAAATTGATTCCACACATTTAAAAATCGATTCCACACATTCAAAAATTGATTCCACACATTTAAAAATTGATTCCACACATTTAAAAATCGATTCCACAAATTCAAAAATTGATTTCACACATTCAAAAATTGATTCCACACATTCAAAAATTGATTCCACACATTCAGAAATTGATTCCACACATTCAAAAATTGATTTCACACATTCAAAAATTGATTCCACACATTCAAAAATTGATTCCACACATTTAAAAATTGATTCCACACATTTAAAAATCGATTCCACACATTCAAAAATTGATTTCACACATTCAAAAATTGATTCCACACATTTAAAAATTGATTCCACACATTTAAAAATCGATTCCACACATTCAAAAATTGATTTCACACATTCAAAAATTGATTCCACACATTTAAAAATCGATTCCACACATTTAAAAATCGATTCCACACATTCAAAAATTGATTTCACACATTCAAAAATTGATTCCACACATTTAAAAATTGATTCCACACATTTAAAAATTGATTCCACACATTTAAAAATTGATTCCACAAATTCAAAAATTGATTTCGTGCATTAGAATTGATTTTACACATTAAAAAAAATTGATTTCACATATTAAGAAATTGATTTGTACATTAAACAATTGATTTCACAGGTTATAATTTGATATACATATTAAAAAATTAATTTCACACATTAAAAAATTGATTCCACCCATAAAAAATTGATTTAACACATTAAAAAATTAAGTTCACTCATAAAAAAATTAATTTCACATATTAAATTTGATTTCACACATTAAAATATTGATTTCACACATTAAAATATTGAATTCGCATATTAAAATATTGATTTCACACATTAAAATATTGAATTCGCATATTAAAATATTGAATTCGCACATTATAATTATGTAATTCACACATTAAAATATTGATTTCACACATTAAAATATTGAATTCGCACATTAAAATATTGAATTCACACATTAAAATATTGATTCCACCCATCAAAAAATTGATTCCACACATTGAAAATTTATTCCACACATTGAAAATTCATTTCAAATATAGAAAATTGATCCCACACATTAAAAATTGATTTCATACATTAAACAATTTATTTTATCATCAAAAAATTAATTCCACACATTAAAAAAAATTTTCACACATAAAAAATCGATTTCACACATTAAAAAATTTACCTTTTATCTTGCTTAACCCTCGACGGTAGACAAGTAATAAAAACATTCATGATATAAATAATATTGTGGAACCAACAAGATTCGAACTGGGGAACCTGATGGTCACTTATGCATTTTTAAAACAACTTCACCACGGCCAGCTGTCGTTGATTGGTAATTAATTGTCTTTTTGTTAAAATGAATAATTGAAACAATTCTTCAAACAATATCACGATCTTATGTGAATGATTACATCTTGAATTGTTATGGCTTGAATTTAATATTGATTTAATTATAATCAATCAGATGTTTTTTTGTACATAGGCATCACCAGATTATCAAGGCCAAGAGACCACTCAAGGATAAGGGTTAAAGAGTGTACAGTAGAAATTGGACAATATAGTAATCATTAGTAATGAAAATTTGGAAAATTTGATAACTTATATGGAACGGCTCATCAAGAACTTATTTACTTAAGACTTGAACAGAACCATATTGTAGTCAGCTGGAAGACAATTCCACAGGCGTGCAGTTCTAATAAAAAAGATTTGTTCATGGAATCTACGGTTAGGTTTAGGCACAGATCAAGAGTGGCGGGAATTATTGATAGTGTTTTCAGCTAGACGAGTGTTTTTTGTGAAAGTTTGGCGAGGGGGGACCATAGATTGAAGCTCAGTCGAACACTTTCCATGAAAATAACGATACATCAGAGACAAACTCGCAACATCTCTTCTGTGAGATAGAGGTTGCAAGGAGGAGAAAAGGACATCTCCTACGAGGCTACGAAGTCTATTTTGAACTCTATCAAGTCCTTTGTTAGATGTTAACGTATTCTTATTAACATTCATGATGGACTAGTTAGGATATCCAGCGTTGTCCGGGAAAAAAACATCACGAAAATAAAAGATATTAAACAGTATTTGTAATACATTTTACTCACGTCCACTCCTTTAACTTTGCACTCGAAGAGAAACAAGTATTAGTTTTTATGTATTCACTGGCCAAATCGACTTTCTTATCTTTTCTCTTCTCCTTAATAGTATAATGAAACTCATTGTTTCTCCTGAATGTGTTCAAATAAATATAAGTTTCATTATATTATTAAGTAGGAGAGTTAAGATGAGAAAATCGACGTTTGCCTGAGAATTGATACCCCGCATTAAAAAATTGTTCACATAATTATGTAATCAATCACGTGTTAATGTATTCGGTGCTTCTACACTATTGGTGTGGCACTATTTCCTTGTGCCACTGTTTCTAACACACTCTGCAGCATGGACGGTGGTAAATTGTCCATGAGCGTAGAGATACAAAGAAACCCCTTCCCATAATCCCCTTGCTATCTTTCTGTCTCTTTCCTGCACGACCACCATGATGTGAGGACGCATAGACTGTCTCTCCGTAAATGAGGGGGGGGGCCACCCCCTCCCTCAACACTAGTTAGGGTAGGTTAGTTAGCTTCGAAAAGCCTATTGTAAAAATTAATTGTAAATTGTTTTTTTTGTAATATATATTGTATCTCTAATGTAAAATAAAATAGTTAGTTATACCTTTGTATATTACAATTGTGTCGCGTGTCGTTTTTCTTGTGTCTGCCATGAATTCCTTCATAAATGTCTTAAGTCGAAAGGCGGCCCTGAGGACAGGGAGATGAAGATTCCCACCAGAATGCCACCAGGGTGAAGAGATCATCTTGAGAAAAGAAAGCAGCCACACCCAGATCCAACATCTCAGGTATGATTTTCTTCTTACTACACAGACCCTAATGACTGGCCCATCTTCATGTCTTCATGAGACCGCTTTAAGACATTTACTATAACACGTCTGTCGGTCACACCTCAGTGACCGGCTGATCCTGGTATAAATGGTTGCCTTAAGACGCAGGATTGACCCTGGTATAAATGGTTGCCTTAAGACGCAGGATTGACCCTGGTTAATTACCAGACGGATCTCGTCGCATCTGTGTCGCAGTATAAATGATGCACTATGACCAAGACATATTGTTTCCCAGCATGGAAATAATTTCGACTCTTAAACCCACGGCACAACCAAAAATAATGACCACTAGACGAATCGAATAAAAAAAAAAAAATGGTCCACGGTCTTTAAAAACGGAAAAAACTATTATTTCTGGCAAAATTTTTAAAAAATGGCAGACCAGTACACACGCGCACAAAAAAAAAAAACGCACTCAAAAAAGAAAATTTAGAACCTGAACAAAAAATTGTCTTGCACCTACAAAAAAAAAAAACGGTTTACAAAAGATCGACTTAAAAAAAAAAAAAAAGAGTATTGAAAGTAACCCTTCGAAAAAAAAGTAAGAAATGTGTCCCACACAAAAAAAAAACAAAAAAAAACAGAGATGAGAAAAAAGTGTCTCTAGAATATGCAATATCTCTTTCTCTCTCACGCTTTCTCTCTTTCTGTCTCTCTCCGGATATATATCGATATGTGTGTATATCTATGCATCTTGTTATTACATGAAAGAAAAAAAAAAAAAAAATCCTTCAAACACGAAGCTCGAAAAATAAATTAAAAAAAAAAAGGAAAGAAAAAATGGATTGCTAAAAATTTGGATTACATAATGTGAACGTTTTTTTTGTGTGTGAGAATGCCTTTTACAAAATTGTTCAAAATAAGATTGTTTTTCTATTTAGTTATTTGTTTTAAACTCGTGGAAATGTTTAATGTCTACCTGTCACTCATTTGTTTGAAACAATGGCCGCACATAGGAAGGAAGCGAAGATGACCTCGTCATGGTGTTTGTGAGGGTGTTGAGGGATGGGTGGTGGAACAATCCGACCTGCCTCTGTTTCTCTTCCTCTCTTTCTCCACCTCTCGTGTTGTCTACCATTCTTTCACCCTCTGCAAGCTTTTTTGGGGACGAGAGAGTGACTTTTAAAATCGAAGAGTTTTTTTTGTGAGATTACGTAATAGTGTTATGAGGGTGGTAGGGTGTGTAATGGCATCGCTCTGTCTCTATCCCCTTCTTTCCCCCTCATTCTCTTTCTCTACTCTTGCGTTTTAATGATTGTATAGCTAAACCCCCATGGGTGATTGCAGGAGGGCATATAATAACGAATTAACTTGGAGTTTTTTAAATTTTTGTACCAAGTTTAAAGAACAAAATTAATTATGCTTCGTTAAATTACATTAAATGATGTCTTCAATTGGTTTTTATTAAAAATAAAAACTGAGACAATTATTCAAACAGCACTTAAAGTATTTTTTTGAAATCTTCGAGTGTTTGGAAAAGCCAACTGTTACATGATTACGTTGATTTTTTAAGAGTTCTCTGAAATGTTCATAGTTGTTCTTAAAGAAAAAATTACGCTATTACATTTCGAATATTCTCTGAATTTTTAATAATTTCTAAGGAAATATTGTTTGACTAACGAAAGAGATTTTCCTGAACTCTAGATGATTTTAAGGAAGAATTATTCGAGCAAATTCTTTAATTTAAGGTTTATTTGAAATTGGACCGTATGATAGGGGTCCCTGAAATATTGACTGAGGAGTATATACGTAAAATTGAATTAATTATTAAGAAAAAAAAAATCCTCAGTCTAGAAAGATCTCTCTTTAATTGAAACTTTAATTTTTTCGTGCTGTTAACTATACAGAACTGGTCGTTAACTAATGTGACTCCCAGGTGTGGCGGGAGTTTATTAATTCGAAATAATCCTTGTGAGTGAGTTTAGGAAAAGAGTTGCTTTTAAATAATAAAATAATTACTTTGAAAAAAAAGTTAATTAACATGAAAAGTTTCTGAATTCGAAATGACCTGGATAATGGTCTAAAAGAAGAAATAATTTTTAAGAATCAATTAAATAACTTTAAATGTACACTGAATTTTAAAAATAATAATTACGAAATGAAAAATTTGGGATGTTTCTGAATCTCATTGTGAAGGGTGAATTGATTCAAAATGAATTGTCTATGATCTTTTCGGAAGATTAATTTTAATAATGAACCAAATTTTTGGAATAATTTTTGAATTGTATTACGAAAAATGGGTCTATTCGAAGTTTATGACCTTTTGAGAAGATTGGTTTTTATAATAATAAATGAATTACTTTGGAAATAAGTTAACTAACATAAATTGATTTTAACGATGAACCAAAATACTTGAAATAATTTTTAAATTTTGGAATTAAATTTTAATGATCTTTTGTAAATCAAGTTTTGAAAAAATACACATACTTTTTAAATGTACCCTGAAATTTGGGAAAAAGTTAATTATGAATGTAATAACTAAAATGCGTTTGCATTGTGTAAACAAATTCTAATTGTGACCGAGGTGCTCTGAAATGATTTTTTAAAAATGTTTTCTTTTTAAGAAAAAAATTGTTAACACCCTATTTCATTGATTTAATGTATACCAGGTTTCTGAATTGTTTATTTTTGGAAATTTTTTTCCCCCCAATTGAGTATTCTAACTCATGAAGGCTGAGTGCCCTTCTTAGTTAATTCTTTATATAATTAATAAATATTCCGTGGTGGATAGTTTTTATTGGTCGCTCGGCGGCAGACTCCTTGCTCTAACAGAATTAATTGGATTAGAACCTCTGAAGACCAAGGTTTTACTAAATCCATATAGGTCGGCGTGATGAGGTCACGTAACCCCGACTTATCTAAAATACATTATACTGGTTGCTGAAGAGAGCGTAAGTCCAGTAACTGAAGTAATAACTTGGAATACATATAGGTCGGCGTGATGAGGTCACGTAACTCCGACTTGGTTAAAATACATTATACTGGTTGCTGAAGGGAGCGTAAATCCAGTTACGAAAATAATGTTATGCAGACTAAATTAAAAAAACGTATAGGTCGGCGTGATAAACTCACGTAGAATCCGGCTTAGTGAAATACGTATAGGTCGGCGTGATAGACTCACGTACAATCCGGCTTAGTGAAATACGTATAGGTCGGCGTGATAGACTCACGTAGAATCCGGCTTAGTGAAATACGTATAGGTCGGCGTGATAAACTCACGTAGAATCCGGCTTAGTGAAATACGTATAGGTCGGCGTGATAAACTCACGTACAATCCGGCTTAGTGAAATACGTATAGGTCGGCGTGATAAACTCACGTAGAATCCGGCTTAGTGAAATACGTATAGATCGGCGTGATAAACTCACGTACAATCCGGCTTAGTCAAATACGTATAGGTCGGCGTGATAAACTCACGTAGAATCCGGCTTAGTCAACTACGTATAGGTCGGCGTGATGAACTCACGTAAAATCCGGCTTTGTTAAAAAAATATTATACTGGTTGCTTAACAAAGTGTAAATCCAGTAACTGAAATCGTGATGCCATTGCCTCGATGGAGGGCGAGGATGATTACCCTCTCTGGTATTTGAAGCAGTATACCAGCCTACCAGGAGCCTGGTGGAAAAGATAACTTGCTTCACTGAGTTCCTGATGGAACGTAGAGCATGGGGACATTGATTGCTGACGGCCGGTTGACGCACCATTCACGGAAAATTAGGGACTTCTGAAATTTATGAATGCTCATAAATTTCGGATAGCATAGGGAGGGATGTGGCACTATTTCCTTGTGCCACTGTTTCTAACACACTCTGCAGCATGGACGGTGGTAAATTGTCCATGAGCGTAGAGATACAAAGAAACCCCTTCCCATAATCCCCTTGCTATCTTTCTGTCTCTTTCCTGCACGACCACCATGATGTGAGGACGCATAGACTGTCTCTCCGTAAATGAGGGGGGGGGCCACCCCCTCCCTCAACACTAGTTAGGGTAGGTTAGTTAGCTTCGAAAAGCCTATTGTAAAAATTAATTGTAAATTGTTTTTTTTGTAATATATATTGTATCTCTAATGTAAAATAAAATAGTTAGTTATACCTTTGTATATTACAATTGTGTCGCGTGTCGTTTTTCTTGTGTCTGCCATGAATTCCTTCATAAATGTCTTAAGTCGAAAGGCGGCCCTGAGGACAGGGAGATGAAGATTCCCACCAGAATGCCACCAGGGTGAAGAGATCATCTTGAGAAAAGAAAGCAGCCACACCCAGATCCAACATCTCAGGTATGATTTTCTTCTTACTACACAGACCCTAATGACTGGCCCATCTTCATGTCTTCATGAGACCGCTTTAAGACATTTACTATAACACGTCTGTCGGTCACACCCCAGTGACCGGCTGATCGTGGTATATTGGGACGAGATTTTAAAGTCGATAAATGGAGTTTTCAGATAAAAACAATGGTTTCAACTAATTTTTTTTGTCAATTCTAATAAGTTAAAATGGTAGCTTCCAAATTATGTAGTTGAAATTACCTGAATATTATTAAATTATTAAAAACAAAAATTAATCACTTTAGCAGGCGAAAAATTGCCTCCATCTGGGTTAAATCGAAAGGGAAAATTACCTCCCTTTTATAACTTCCTCGAGGGTTGACAAGTAATAAAAACATTCATAGTAAAAATAATTTTCATCGATTTCTATATTCTATTATGATGCTGAACCGACAGGATTTGAACGGGGGAACGCGATGGTCACTATTGCATTTTTAAATCAACTATCGCAACGGCCAGCTGTTGTTGATTGGTAATTAATTGTCTTTTGTTAAAATGATTAATTGAAACAATTTTTCAATCAATATCACGATCTTATGTGAATGATTATATCTTGAATTATTATTACTTGAATTAAATATTGATTTAATTATAATCAATCAGATGTTAACGTATTCTTATTAACATTCATGATTAACTTGCTAGGATATCCGGCGTTGTCTGGGGAAAACACATATAACGAAAAGAAAATATATTAAATAAACAAGTATTAGTTTTTATGTATTCATTGGTGATATCGATTTTCTTATCTTTTCTCTCCTCCTTAGTAATATAATGAAACTCATTGTTGCTCGTGGATATTTTCAAACAAATATAAGTTTCATTATATTATTAAGGGATAAAAACTATATTACTTTTTTACTCACGTTTACCCTTAACAAGGCATATGTTGCGCACGCGCGCGCACGCACACACACACACAACATTCATCAATGGCACAAGGGTTATTTACTCTGGTCTTAGATTTCGATTTGTCTGAGGGGTTGCATTTCTATTTCTTGTTTTGCATTCTTCTTTCCACTTCTGTTCTCTTTCTCTGTCTGTCTGTCTGTCTCTCTTTCTTTCTTTCTTTCTCTTTCTCTCTCTCTCTCTTTCTCTCTCTCTCTTTCTCTTTCTCTCTCTCTCTCTTTCTCTTTATCTCTTTTTCTCTATTTCTTTCTCTCTCTCTTTCTCTTTCTCTCTCTCTTTCTCTATCTCTCTCTTTCTCTCTCTCTCTCTCTCTTTCTCTTTCTCTCTTTCTTTCTCTCTTTATCTCTTCTTCTCTCTCTTTCTCTCTTTCTCTATCTCTTTCTCTCTCTCTTTCTTTCTCTCTTTCTCTCTGTATTTCTCTCTCTCTTTCTCTCTCTCCCCCTTTCTCTCTCCGTCTTTTACTCTCTGATGTCATCAGATATTGAGTTTCAGAACAGTTTCCGATGGTTAGTTGTTCTGTACAAGTCCTGGGGATGACGAGTTCTCGGTAGACAGCTGTTCCGTACAGGTTCCAGACTTTATAATTTTGTGGCCAGAGAGCAAAAGATTCTTCCCATGTTGACACGAAAAAAAACATGTGCAAGACTGCTAAAAACGGTTATGGAGCAACTCTGCTTTCTGATTGCTTGGTAGCAGAACGTAAATAATTAATTTTATTCGTCAGTTCCTAGCAGCAGTGTTTATAAATAGTATCTCCCAGCTGTGAGGGACCATACCCCCATTAGTAATAAAAATCATTGCACTATCAAGTGTACATTCCTATCGCCTCGGCAGGCGATAATTTCGTTTTAAGGTAAAAAAAAATCGAAAAGCAAACTTTCAGAATGTACTCGAGGTAAGATGACTTTGTCATAAACAAAAAATGTCTACAGCATTAATGAACTCATCAGAACTTTTCTCTTCACACGTACTTACACATAACGAACATTTCAAGATATTGCATGCTAATACACATACGTTCTCCTGTTTTTTTTTTCCTACATTATTCTTAATTCTTATTCTGGTTTCCTTCAATAATTACAAGAAACCTTCTCTGCCACCAATAGCAATGGCCAGTGACTCCCTGTCTGAGAGTACATCTTTCAAACTGCTTGGTCTAACGTTCACAGGAAACATGAGTTGGAACAATTATATTCAAAACATTGCCAGGGCCGCTGCGAAAAAGGTAGGCTCTCTCTACCGTGCTAGAAAACTACTGACACCTGAAAGTATCCTGTACTTCTATAAGGCCATCATTCGCCCATGTATGGAGTATTGTTGTCACATTTGGGCTGGTGCATCTGCTACTAGTCTCTCGCTCCTAGACAAGGTTCAAAAGAAAGTCGCCAATCTGATAGGCCCTGAACTGGCATCTAAGCTTCAGCCTCTGTCCCATCGACGAAACGTTTCATCCCTCTGCCTGTTCTACAAGTATTTTAATGGTGAATGCTCTGACAAACTGCAGACACTTGTGCCCCCACGACGTAGACACCCTCGACAAACCCGACAGGCAGCTAAATCCCACCCCCACACAGTAGAGATCCCTAGATGTAAAAGATCTTTCTACTCCAGTAGTTTCTTCCCAAGAACCGCTTAACTCTGGAATTCCATTCCAGGTCCCTGTTTCCCTTGCTGTACTGACATGCAGAAGTTCACGTGTAATGTGGACCGACATCTTGCTGGCCAAATCCCAACATAGTGCCCCAGTAGTTGCTGCCCCTGATTGTTGCCCCCTACACCACAGTGGCAGTGTGCCTTGTTTGATGTGAAAATTTAATAAAAATATATAAATAAATTTAAAAAAAAAAAAATAAATGTATTCTTTGTATATACTGTAACTCGGTATTTGCTTTTTTTTACTCATGTAATCATGTTTAATGTTTGTACAAAATTTCAAAAAATTCCAAGGCGTAGTCATTGAGATGAGTTCCGACAGACGAACGGGCACGGGTGAATTTACAAGTTTACCCTCTATTTGTTGGGGGGGACCAAAGAAAAGTTACACATACATATTTGAATTATGACAAACATATTTCGCATTCTTCTTTTTACCTCTGTTCTCTCTCTCTCTCTCTCTCTCTCTCTCTCTCTCTCTCTCTCTCTCTCTCTCTCTCTCTTGATCAGACGTAAATTCCTATCGCCTTGGCAGGCAATGATTTCGTTTCAAAGTAAAAAGTCGAAGCGCAAACCTTCAGACTCTACTCGAGGTAAGATGACTTGACTTTGTCATGAACAATAAATGTCTACAACATTAATGAACTGTTCGCATGCTTATAACCCAAACACACGATGCTACATCACTGGTCATAAAACAATAAACACCTACAACATTAGTGAACTCCTCAGAACTTTACGTGTTCACACGTAGTTACACATAAAGAACATTTCAAGATATTACATGCTTATACGCCGCACACACACGTTCTCCTGTTTGTTTTTCTAGATTATTTGTAAATAACTGTATTCTTTGTATATACTGTAACTCGGTATTTGTTGTCTCACTTTTGAGGTCGAAGTTTTGAACATACAAATATCCTCTGCGCATATCACCACTTGAACGTAAGGGGCTACTATTTGCGGCCATGCTCAAGAATAGATTTACAAGATGTTAGCTTTAAATGCATGTCAGTTGGTTTAGCATTTCAACTTCTGCTTATCAGTTGTTTTAACAGTTAAACTTCTGCTTATCAGCCTGGAGGGCCTTGCCGAGACATTGACTGAAATAATGTGTCCCCCACGACCATGGAGGATTAATGGACACGTCTTACATCATATCAGTAAGTCAGGAAAGCAGGATTGCGAGAATTAGCTCCTGCCTGTGATTGTAGCGAGTTTCGGCTGCTACAACCACCACCCTATCTACCCTATATCTTTCTCTTGAGTTTAAACACATAAACTACTCACGACAACTAGAAGATGAGGATAAAAAATTTTCATATTTTTTTACGTAGGCATCACCACTTATCAAGGCCAAGAGGCCACTCGAGGATAAGGGTTAAAGAGTGTACAGTAGAAATTGGACAATATAGTAATCGTTAGTAATAAGAGTTCGGTAAATTTGTTAACAAGTGGAACGGCTCATCAAGAACTTGTTTACGTTAGACTTGAACACAACCATATTGTAGTCAGCTGGAAAGCAGGAAAATGGAAGACAATTCAGTTCTAATAAAGAAGCTTTGTTCATGGAATCTACGTTTAGGTTTAGGCACTGATAAAGAGTGAGGGGAATTATTGATAGTGTTTTCAGCTAGACGAGTGTTTCTTGTGAAAGTTTGGCGAGGAGGGGACATAGACTGAAGCCCAGTCGAACACTTTCCATGAAAATAACGATAAAGCAGAGACAAACTCGCAACATCTCTTTTGTGAGAAAGAGGTTGTAGGGAAGAGAAAAGGACATCTCCTGTGTATACTATCAATAAATAATATTCGTGCATGCTATCAATAAAGTGCCCATACAAAAAATAAATCTGGAAACTTATTGAAAGAACCCGACTATACCAGCTCTTTTCTCCAATACCTAACTCACACGTAATAAAACTAAAAAAAAAGACCAGTTAAATGAAAAAGGTTTTTAAGATCATCTTGGAAAGATCCGAGGTGGGGTTAGCTTTATTATTAGTCTTTTTAAAAATATTTTTCAAAGTTGCAGGTGATCTCTCTCTCTCTCTCTCTCTCTCTCTCTCTCTCTCTCTCTCTCTCTCTCTCTATCTCTCTCTCTCTCTCTGCATCTAGCATCTTTCTCACACATGATATTTTATGGGGTTGCAATCAGTTGTAGTTCTCAGATTGCTATTTCTGAGTATTCTCCTAGACGTGTGATGCCGTCGAAGCCATTCTCTCCACCCAGTACATGACAATTCAATATAGCCATCTGAATTGAGTGTTTTTTGAAGATTTAGGTTGACAGACCTAACGACCATTGGAGTTTGAAGGAATTTGGTTTTCATGTTTTGTGGGACTTGTGCAGACTATAAGCAAGTTATCTCTTGTTTGGCACACTGAAAGAAACTGATGAATAATGTATTTTTAAAGCAAGTCACATTTCCAGTCCGAGTCAGAGTGGACCTCGGAGCAATGGCAATTAAAGGGTGGCTGCACACTCCTCAAAGCCCGCAAGCTGGTACCTCGCCATCGGATATAGTTTAAGGTCATATCCAGGACCGCGATTTAAGGAATGTAGATGTTGCAATTGTGATGCTGTTGTTCCTAGGATGAAATGTAGGATTTTATTATGACGACCACATATAACTGGACTCCAAACAGAAGATGATATACTGTTTATATCACAACGACGATTGTGACTATGCTTGGGGACTTCATGACATATTTTTCGTAACAAAATACTAGTATCTTTCCAAATTATGTATGTTTGTATGCAATTGTGATGCTGTTGTTCCTAGGATGAAATGTAGGATTTTATTATGACGACCACATATAACTGGACTCCAAACAGAAGATGATATACTGTTTGTATCACAACGACGATTGTGACTATGCTTGGGGACTTCATAACATATTTTTCGTAACAAAATACTAGTATCTTTCCAAATTATGTATGTTTGTATGTAAGTAAAAGAAAAAATTCCATGAAAGCAAAATCTAAATATCCCATTGATATATCAGGCTTAGAAGTTTAATTCAATGTGCATATGTTTTTGCAAATAATTATAAAATAAATAAATAAATATATATATATCTCAGGTAGGTTGCTTCATTCTTATATTCTATATCAGCTCGGTCACGTGATTTAGAGCTGGCTTGTGATTGGAAAAGCCAAGGATTAAATGGATTTCAAATCTCGGATCGCGAGAATTAGCTCCTGCCTGTGATTGCAGCCACCACCCAACCTACCTATATATATATATATATATATATATATATATATATATATATATATATATATATATATATTCCCCTTTAGTTTAAACACATAAACTAACTACGTTGTCGAGGTTAATAATCTGTAACGAATAAATGGATAAATAATATTCGTGCATACTATCAATAAAGTGCCCATACAAAAATAAAACTGGAAACTTATTGAAAGAAACCGTCTATACCAGCTCTTTTTTCACTACCCAACTCACACGTAATAAAACTATTATCTAATGACACACAATGAAAGAAATTGATGAATAATGTATTTTTAAAGCAAGTCACATTTTCAAGTGTTCGTGACCAAAATCTTGATTCACGACTTATTTATAAGAACCTTTACTTTACTCAGAGCTCACAAAGAGGAAACTACCTAAAGCTAACTGCCTATATTCAAAACTATTTGACCCAAAGAAACATTGACGCGACTAACAATTCGAATCCCAGGTAGGTTGCTTTATTCTTTTTCTTGAATTAAAATGATTGCTACGTGTGTGTCATCGTTGCTGGTTGGATGGTCACACCCCTAGGTGTATCAGAAATTTGTAGGAATTTTTGACGCCCCTAACACGAAACTGCAAATAAAATATTAAAAAAAAACTCGTAATTTCTCTTTTAAAAGTGGGTTGTTTATTTTCTTTATGGATTATACTTCCAAAATAAACTATTAAAGTTGTATAAAAAGTAATAGAAATATTTTTTAAAAAACAGTAATGAAATTAATTTAATTTTACGAGTTCAATATTTTTCAATTTTTAAACTTTAAAAATCTATCAAAATTCTATTGATTCTATTTTTACAATATTTTCAGGGTCAGTGTGAAATTGTATGCTCTTTCCAATAAACCGAATATAATATCTTAGACAAACGTTTTTTTTTTAATTCACGCCCCCCCCCATTTTCAAATGTCTATTAAAAAGTAAATAATTAATTTACTCACCAAAGTTTTATATATCACAAATTGAAGATAAAGATCAATAAATAAAATATTCAAATTTTAAATAAAAAAATAGTGTTTTCTAGAAAATTACCTGTAAAGTCCGAAGTTTAAAACCTTTTTTTAAACCACGTTGTTTGTTTTTTTGTTTGTTTGTTTGTTTTTTTTTCTAATGACACCTTAGTCCTTGCTCCTTTAATTGAAAACAAAATTAGGGCTTGAATTACATTTTTCGAGGGGTTATAAGCTTCGAAAGATAGCGGGTGGAATTATTCAATAGTTTTCACGAAATTTCTGACACTGCTACCACACCCCTTGTTCGAGATGAAGTAGATCCATTCCACAAATGGATTTTACCGCAGTTTGCTTGATCTGTGTTAGTTAATAGAATTTCTTGTGTGTGGAAAGAGGAAAGAGGTTTGTGGTTTCACCTTTTATGTACTCGGTCACGTGATTGAGAGCTGGCTTGTGATTGGACAAGCCAAGGAGAAAATGGATTTTTTTTTTTTTTTTTTTTTTTTTTTTTTTTTACAAAGGCATCACCACATTATCAAGGCCCAGAGGCCACTCAAGGATAAGGGTTAAAGAGTGTACAGTAGAAGTTGGTCAATATAGTAATCATTAGTAATGAAAATTTGGTAAATTTAATAACTTATATGGAACGGCTCATCAAGAACTTATTTACTTTAGACTTGAACAAAACCATATTGTAGTCAGCCGGAAAGCAGGAAAACGGAAGACAATTCCACAGGCGTGCAGTTCTAAGAAAGAAGCTTTGTTCATGGAATCTACGTTTAGGTTTAGGCACAGATAAAGAGTGGGGGAAATTATTGATAGTGTTTACAGCTAGACGAGTGTTTCTTGTGAAAGTTTGGCGAGGGGGGACCATAGATTGAAGCTCAGTTGAACACTTTCCATGAAAATAACGATACATCAGAGACAAACTCGCAACATCTCTTCTGTGAGATAGAGGTTGCAAGGAGGAGAAAAGGACATCTCCTACGAGGCTACGATTTCAAATCTCGGATCGTGAGAATTAGCTCCTGCCTGTGATTGTAGCGAGATTTGGATGCTACAACCACCATCCAAGCTACCCTATATATTTCCTTTGAGTTTAAATGTGAAATAACCACTAGAAGATGAGGATAAATGGATAAATAATTTTCATGTATAAATAAAGTGTCATACAAAAAATATCTGGAACCTCGTAAACCTACACAGGCATCACCACTTATCAAGGCATAGGGGCCACTCGAGTATAAGAACCTCAGAAACTGTCTATACTGTGGCTTTATTCTTTTTCTAAATTAAAATAATTACTTGGTTAAAATACCATTTTGTTTGTCCATTCAGGGTACATATTGATACGCATATAAGCCGTTGGTTGTGTTTTTTATGGTATATCAACCCTTTTCAGGTTATTTAATGCCGAAGCCAGGGATTTTGAAGAAAAACAATTTAAAAAAAAAATTTTTTTTTTTTTTTTTTTTTCAAGTCAGTTTGTATTCAACCCATGGTTGGGAGCCTAACAGGTACTACCAGTCCGGGTCAGAGTGGACCTCGGAGCAATTGCAATTAAAGGGTGGCTGCACACTCCCCAACGCCCGCAAGCTGGTGCCTCGCCATCGGATATAGTTTAAGGTCATATCCAGGACCGCGATTTTAGGAATGTAGATGTTGCAATTGTGATGCTGTTGTTCCTAGGATGAAATGTAGGATTTTATTATAACGACCACATATAACGGGACTCCAAACAGAAGATGATATACTGTTTATATCACAACGACGATTGTGACTATTCTTGGGGACTTCATAACATATTTTTCGTAACAAAATACTAGTATCTTTTGCTGGTTGGATGACCACAATCCTATAAATTCCTTTCTCTTTTGTGTTTATTGATATTCATATTAAAAACGCCCCTTTTCACGTATTTAAAAAGAAAATACAATTTTCTTATATATGGCTTGTGGAATTGCATTCACTAGCAAAAGATCTAGCTAATTTTCATATTCTTTTTAATTAATTTGCACATTCATTTTAATTAATTCCCTATTAGTTTTTTTCGGTTTTCTTATGGGATGATCATCTTTAGTTAACTATTACGTGGAATTATATTCATGCAGATATTCTACATGATTTATACTTGCATAATATTTGCGTAAAAAGTTTACAGTAAACACAAAATTGTTTCCATATATATTTATGTATACGTATATATTTTTGTTTAAACTATCTATCTATATACCTATAAAAGTGAATGTGTCTGCGTATCTGTCTGTTTGTGTATCTGTCTGTCTGTGTACATTTCCCTATGATATAACTCTGTCAAAGAATAAGACACCCATAGAAACATTCACTAGCAAAAGATCTAGCTAATTTTCATATTCTTTTTAATTAATTTGCACATTCATTTTAATTAATTCCCTATTAGTTTTTTTCGGTTTTCTTATGGGATGATCATCTTTAGTTAACTATTACGTGGAATTATATTCATGCAGATATTCTACATGATTTATACTTGCATAATATTTGCGTAAAAAGTTTACAGTAAACACAAAATTGTTTCCATATATATTTATGTATACGTATATATTTTTGTTTAAACTATCTATCTATATACCTATAAAAGTGAATGTGTCTGCGTATCTGTCTGTTTGTGTATCTGTCTGTCTGTGTACATTTCCCTATGATATAACTCTGTCAAAGAATAAGACACCCATAGAAACATTCACTAGTAAAAGATCTAGCTAATTTGCATATTCTTTTAAACATTCATATTAATTAATTCCCTATTAGTTTTTTCGGTTTTCTTATGGGATGATCATCTTTAGTTAACTATTACGCGTAATTATATTCCTGCAGATATTCTACATGATTTATACTGGCATAATATTTGTGTAAAAAGTTTTACAGTAAACACAACATTGTTTCCATAGGTATACGTATATATTTCTACAGACTGGAAATTTTATATACAGGGTACTGAGATTTGGGAAAATCTTTGTAATCCGTTTTCGGTCAGAAATTTGGCTGTTAAAGGGCCAAAGTTCAACGATTTGACCTTTGAGAACGCCACCAAACTCCTCCGCCAATTTTGGGTCTAAAAACTTGAAATTTTAGATATATGTTCCTTGGACATGGATCTAACTTAATAACTTGATTTGAATCTAAAACAATAAATGTTAAGGGGTCATAATAGTGGTCAAATATAAAAAAAAGTAGCCATTTTTTTTTTTTTTTTTTGCTCAGCATACACCTCCAAACACCCGGCCAACGCCGGGCACCCGTGCTAGTATTTATATATAATGAATTGAATTTCTGATTATAACAAATATCGTTGATTCTATGAACTGGAACTTTTGTCTTCAGCATCAATTTGTTTCCATCACGGGATGAACAGAAAATCAAAGCAAGCAGAGCATCTTGCCATCAAGTCGATATTACTCTGCGCGTTATTTACTGCGTTTTTTCTGGTATGTACCCCTTTTCCTAGTCTTTTCTTTCTTCCTTCCACACTCCTGTACTTTCCTCTTTCTTTTTATTTTTTTTTCTTAACATTTATTGGCGGACAGGGGGTGGGGGTGGGCTGATTTGTCCGGTCGCAAAATATGCTTAAATATGATATTTTAATTTGCCTAGATTTCGTATATCTATCTATCTATCTATCTATCTATCTATCTATCTATCTATCTATCTATCTATCTATCTCTGTCTATCTCTCTATCTATCTATCTATCTATCTATCAATCTCTCTATCTATCTATCTATCTCTCTATCTATCTATCTATATATCTCTCTATCTATCTATCTATCTCTCTATCTATCTATCTCTCTATCTATCTATCTATCTCTCTATCTATCTATCTATCTATCTATCTATCTCTCTATCTATCTATCTCTCTATCTATCTCTCTATCTATCTATCTCTCTATCTATCTATTTATCTATCTATCTATATCTCTCTCTATCTATCTCTCTATCTATCGCTCTATCTTTCTATCTATCTATCTATCTCTCTATCTATCTATTTATCTATCTCTCTATCTATCTATCTCTCTATCTCTCTCTATCTATCAATCTATCTATCTATCTATATATCTCTCTCTCTATCTCTCTCTATCTATCTATCTATCTATCTCTCTCTCTATCTATCTCTCTATCTATCGCTCTATCTATCTATCTATCTATCTATCTCTCTATCTCTCTCTCTATCTATCTATCTATCTATCTATCTCTCTATCTATCTATCTATCTATCTATCTATACTCCTATGAATTCGTTTTTCTTTTGTGTGTATTGATATTCATATTAAAAAAAAACTCTTTTCTATTTATTTATTGTATTTATTTGCTTCCCCACCAAAGCAAATTAGGCACAAGGCCGTTTTTAATGTGGGGTAAAAACCAGCTCCCCTAAAAGTAGGCAAAAAGGGGGCACTCTGGTTACCAAAAATAATAATTGTCCCAGTATAGAGGGTTTCCTCTCCATTGACTGGTACAAATTATCTTAAGCGCAGCATCTTCAGAACAGATACTACACTTTGATCCCGGCCCGAAGGCCAAGATATTTATTTGCTCCCCCACCGAGCAAATTAGGCACAAGGCCGATTTTTTTTATGTGAGGAGTGAAGGGGAAATGGGGACCAACTCCCCGGGGAGTAGGGGAGCTGGATAGTGACAATTGGTATAAAGGGTTGCCCCTACATTGACCAAGGTCTTATATTGGTCTTTGCTTGCAGCATCTGCCGGAACAGATGGTATGTATTTGCTCCCCCACCGAGCAAATTAGGCACAAGGCCAATTTTTAATGTGAGGAGTGAAGGGAGGGGGAAGGGAAAAGGGGACCAGCTCCCGAGAGGTGGGAAATGGGAGCTGGTTAAAGGTCAGCATGTGGGGTTGCCCCCACATCTGGTCTTTGCTAGTCATAGCCTGCAGTATCTGCCGGAACAGATGGTATTTATTTGCTCCCCCACCGAGCAAATTAGGCACAAGGCCAATTTTTAATGTGAGGAGTGAAGGGAGGGGGAAGGGAAAAAGGGGACCAGCTCCCGAGAGGTGGGAAATGGGAGCTGGTTAAAGGTCAGGCATGTGGGGTTTCCCCCACATCTGGTCTTTGCTAGTCATAGCTAGTCATAGCTTGCAGTATCTGCCGGAACAGATACTACACTTTGATCCCAGCCCGAAGGCCAAGAACAATAGAAAAAAGCAAGCCTCTTTTCTATTTAAATATTTATTCAAAAAGAATATTCCAAATTTTACAGAATTTTTTACAATAAAAATAATATAAAATGTGAAAAAAAATCTTTGTAAATATGGCATGAGGCCAAAAAGGGTGTGTGGGGGAATGAGGGTCGGGAGTTGTCCACTTGGTCTATTTCCTATAACTAGTTGCAGTCACCACAATACCACATGCACTCTAGGGGTTGGATCTACTTAAAATCCCAGATGACATGAACAATATTTACAATACTTTCTTTTTCTGTTTTTTTACAATAATTTTTGTTTTTAAAATTTATTTGATAATGACTTTATTTATAATGAAACAATGAAGGTGATGCGTATGATATATGAAGGATGAAATGGTGATGCGTATGATATATGAGGGATGAAATGGTGATGCGTATGATATATGAAGGATGAAATGGTGATGCGTATGATATATGAAGGATGAAATGGTGATGCGTATGATATATGAGGGATGAAATGGTGATGCGTATGATATATGAAGGATGAAATGGTGATGCGTATGATATATGAAGGATGAAATGGTGATGCGTATGATATATGAAGGATGAAATGGTGATGCGTATGATATATGAAGGATGAAATGGTGATGCGTATGATATATGAGGGATGAAATGGTGATGCGTATGATATATGAAGGATGAAATGGTGATGCGTATGATATATGAAGGATGAAATGGTGATGCGTATGATATATGAAGGATGAAATGGTGATGCGTATGATATATGAAGGATGAAATGGTGATGCGTATGATATATGAAGGATGAAATGGTGATGCGTATGATATATGAAGGATGAAATGGTGATGCGTATGATATATGAGGGATGAAATGGTGATGCGTATGATATATGAAGGATGAAATGGTGATGCGTATGATATATGAAGGATGAAATGGTGATGCGTATGATATATGAAGGATGAAATGGTGATGCGTATGATATATGAAGGATGAAATGGTGATGCGTATGATATATGAAGGATGAAATGGTGATGCGTATGATATATGAAGGATGAAATGGTGATGCGTATGATATATGAGGGATGAAATGGTGATACGTATGATATATGAAGGATGAAATGGTGATGCGTATGATATATGAAGGATGAAATGGTGATGCGTATGATATATGAGGGATGAAATGGTGATGCGTATGATATATGAAGGATGAAATGGTGATGCGTATGATATATGAAGGATGAAATGGTGATGCGTATGATATATGAAGGATGAAATGGTGATGCGTATGATATATGAAGGATGAAATGGTGATGCGTATGATATATGAAGGATGAAATGGTGATGCGTATGATATATGAAGGATGAAATGGTGATGCGTATGATATATGAAGGATGAAATGGTGATGCGTATGATATATGAAGGATGAAATGGTGATGCGTATGATATATGAAGGATGAAATGGTGATGCGTATGATATATGAAGGATGAAATGGTGATGCGTATGATATATGAGGGATGAAATGGTGATGCGTATGATATATGAGGGATGAAATGGTGATGCGTATGATATATGAAGGATGAAATGGTGATGCGTATGATATATGAAGGATGAAATGGTGATGCGTATGATATATGAAGGATGAAATGGTGATGCGTATGATATATGAGGGATGAAATGGTGATGCGTATGATATATGAAGGATGAAATGGTGATGCGTATGATATATGAAGGATGAAATGGTGATGCGTATGATATATGAAGGATGAAATGGTGATGCGTATGATATATGAAGGATGAAATGGTGATGCGTATGATATATGAAGGATGAAATGGTGATGCGTATGATATATGAAGGATGAAATGGTGATGCGTATGATATATGAGGGATGAAATGGTGATGCGTATGATATATGAAGGATGAAATGGTGATGCGTATGATATATGAGGGATGAAATGGTGATGCGTATGATATATGAAGGATGAAATGGTGATGCGTATGATATATGAAGGATGAAATGGTGATGCGTATGATATATGAAGGATGAAATGGTGATGCGTATGATATATGAAGGATGAAATGGTGATGCGTATGATATATGAAGGATGAAATGGTGATGCGTATGATATATGAAGGATGAAATGGTGATGCGTATGATATATGAAGGATGAAATGGTGATGCGTATGATATATGCGGGTGATGGGCGGGGGTAATGAGAGCCTTAAAACACCCCAAAATAAAGAAAAATAACAGTAATAAAAAATAAATGAACCAAATAAAACGTTAAGCGATGAATGTGTTAATCAGGACACACCCTTACCTATTACCTCCTTCTATCGCATCTGATTTTGATTTTAAGTTGGTGTTTAAAATACAAAATCAGATGCCGATGAGAAGGCGGCTCCCCCCCACGCCCAATCTCTATGCGTGAAACCCACACTACCAGTCACTGGCGTAGCTAGGGGGGTGGCGCCCCGGGCGGCACACCTGAGGGGCGGCATTTTGAGAGGGTAAAAATAGAAAGTAGAAAAAATAAATAAAAATAAACAAAAGTTAACAAAAAACATGAAATTTTATACCAAAAAGGTTGTAAAAAATCGGAATTTTGGGGGGGTATCGGAATCAGAAAAAATGTGTCCCTATTTTCTGAGCGTCGGGGGGGCGGCATGGGGGCGGCATGGGGGCGGCATTTTGAGATGGGAAAATCGAAAATAATGCTAACAAATTCATACTTAAAGGGGAAATTTCATATAAATTTTTATCGAATAGGTGCGAAAAGAAAGTTGGATATTTGGGTGTATATACACTGACATCAAAGAGGAAATAACATTAGATGCGAAAGTTTGAATTCATTAATTTTATTAGTCCAATTCATGAAAGTATCAAAGGTTTGTTTTTGTAGCATACTTTTTATAACTCCTTGTAAACTTTACTTGTCCAATTCATGAGGCTAAGATTTTGAAAGTATCAAACGTTTGTTTTTGTAGCTGAACTCAACGTCTTGTAGATGGGGGCCAAAAGGTTGGTGTTCCTGGCTAGAACTCTGAGAATTCTGATTGGGGTTCCGCGATTGGTGAAGCATTTCCCAACCTTATCCCCAATCACTTAATCGAATGCCAAAGAAGACCTAGAGGGAAATCACAATTCCTTAATGAGTGCTTAGAGCGATGCCAGGGTCCCTTTTTTTTTAATTACATTTTCACCCCAAACAAGGCACATTGCCACTCAGGTGTAGGGGGCTACTATCAGGGTCAGCAACTACTGGGGCATTATGTAGGGATTTGGGCAGCAAGATGTCGGTTCACGTTGCATTTGAACCTCTGCATGTCAGTACAGTTAGGGAAGCAGGATCCTGGAATGGAATTCCAGAGTCTAGCGGTTCTGGGGAAGAAACTACTGGAGTAGAAAGATCTTTTACATCTAGGGATCTCTACTGTGTGGGGGTGGGATTTAGCTGCCTGTCGGATTTGTCGAGGGTGTCTGCGTCGTGGGGGCACAAGTGTCTGCAGTTCGTCAGAGCATTCACCATTAAAATACTTGTAGAACAAGCAGAGGGATACAACGTTTCGTCGATGGGACAGAGGCTGAAGCTTAGATGCCAGTTCAGGGCCTATCAGATTGGCGACTCTTTTTTGAACCTTGTCTAGGAGCGAGAGACTAGTAGTAGATGCACCAGCCCAGATGTGACAACAATACTCCATACATGAGCGAATGGTGGCCTTATAGAGGTACAGGATACTTTTAGGTGTCAGTAGTTTTCTAGCACGGTAGAGAGAGCCTACCTTTTTTGCAGCGGCCCTGGCAATGTTTCCAATATAATTGTTCCAGCTCATGTTTCCTGTGAACGTTAGGCCAAGCAGTTTGAAAGATGTACTCTCAGACAGGGAGTCACTGGCCATTGCTATTGGTGGCAGAGAAGGTTTCTTGTAGTTATTGAAAGAAACCAGTTTGGTCTTGGCAGCATTGAATGTGACCATCCATTTATGTCCCCATTCCACTACAGATTGGAGGTCATCCTCTAGTGTTTTTGCCATTTCTTTAGATATGTGTTCATTTGTTTTCCTGTCAGGCTTGTTATAGAGTGTAGTGTCATCAGTATATATACCCATCTCAGAGGCAGTTTTGTCGGGGAGGTCATTAATAAATATCAGGAACAATAGAGGTCCAAGAATAGACCCCTGAGGCACTCCCGCATTTATATCACACTGTTTAGATGTTCGACCGTCGAGGACAACCTGGATTTTTCTCTTATCTAAGAAGGATTTTATTATGCAGACCGCAGGCAGAGGAAGTACAGCCAGCTGGTAAAGGATCAGCAGAAACACGTAAGTAGCACATGCCTCTGCTCTACCTTTTAAGGGACAATCCCTTCGAAGCCAACCCCTCACAGACCTTGGTCTGTACTTATCTAGACAGAGACTGGGTCCAAACCAAACACCAAGGATCCGGACCGGGCCATCCATCCAGACAAAAGCGCCAGGCAGAGCATTCGATCCCCGCCAAGCGGCCAACCTCAGGCAAACGGATTTGCTGAAATTGACTACGGCCCCTGTAACTTTTTCATAATGCTTGAGAGCCTTAATCACCGTAATAATATCAACGATGCTCGAAACAAATACAGTGACATCATCGGAAAACGCGGAAACCCTGGCTCGTGCACCACCAGGAAGAGTAATACAGTGCAGGGCCAATCCAGCCACCCTGGACCTCACGTTCCTAAGGAATGGTTCCAACGCGAGGACATATAACATGGGCGACAGCGAACACCCCTGTCGCACTGACCGAGAAACCGCGAACGGCGCCGACCACACCCCATTGACCTGCACAACTGCCGTCGGTCGAGCATATAAAATGGAGATCCATCTGCAGAAGACGGATCCAAAGCCGGCAGTCTCTAAAACAGCCATCAGGACACGATGATCAACCCTATCAAACGCCTTGGACTGATCTAAATTGATCAGTGTTGCTTTGGTGTCGTCTTATAGGCTTTCTAGGACTGTACAAGTCAAATGCAAATTGTTTTGAATTGATCTCCCCTCCTGATCAGCGTAGTTCTGATCTGGTTCGATCAAGTCAGTGATAACGACCTGCAAACGATTCGCAAGAACTCGGGCCAGGATTTTCAAATCCGTATTCAACAATGTTGTGGGCCTAAAATCATCCAACCCCCCAACATGTGTGTCCTTCTTCTTCAGAAGTGTGACCACGCCTTTGGTAACCTGACTTGGGATGGATCCTGTGTCAAACCAGTGGTTAAATACACCTGTCAGAATCGGAACAAATATGTGCGACAACCTCAAGTACAGCTCGTAGGGCAGTCCATCGAGTCCTGGTGATCTATTATAGGCGACCTGCTTCATAGCAGCAATGATCTCACACTCTGTAACCCGACCATCACAACTAGCCACTTGGATGCGGAGTCTGGACAGCTGTGCGAAACGATCTTCAAAGTGCACTCGAAACCGCTCGCAAATCTCCCAAACCGACACTAAGGAGTGTCCTTCCGGGCTCTGAATCTTATGAATATAATTATCCGATTTGCACCCGAGCAAATGGACTCGTTCTGATTTGTCCACATTCACAGCTTTGTTGAGCATCTTTTTAATTCTAGCCCTAACTACCTGGCCCTGATATCGCTCCCTAGCCAAACGACTCAGGTCCGCCTTAGCTAGCCTATCTCTAGGGAATCCCCCCCTGCCACCGCCCGGGATAGTCTATCCTCTAGACGCTTCTCTGCCTTGGCCCTATCTAGAGCGAGGCGTTGGCCATATTTGACAGAGAAGTCTCTAATACTAGATTTGGTGTTTACCCACCACCTACTCCCGGTAACCTCCCCCCACTACTCCCTTCTTGATGTGTTCAGTTAGCCTTTCCCGGAAGTCATCTATCTCCAGTAAGGAGGTATTTAACTTCCAGTACCCAGCTAACTTGGCGTTCCTATCTAAATCTAACCTGGCCACAAGTAGTTTGTGGTCAGAGTGACCTAACCAGTGGAACGTGGGACAAGATATGTATTCTATATTGCCAAACTAACAACCGATCCAAGTAAGTACTTGAAACGGACGGCCTGCTAGAGAGCCACGTCCACATCTCCTGCCCTGGATGATCCACCCGATACCTGTCTACCAGATCGCATCCAGCCATCAGGTCCGACAGACTGGTTTCACACCCATCCGTCCCTCTAGTCCTGCCCACCTTATCTACCCTGGGATCAAGGATGGTATTCCAATCACCCACTAGGACTAACCGTTCCGAACCCCCGAGAAACACCTCCAACCGCCGGAAAAAGGAAACCCGATCCCGTACGCAATTGGATGCATACACCGCGACGACTCGAAATGCTCTATTTTCCACGGCAACATCGGCCACGATCAGTCTACCATCAGTATCTGCGTGAACAATGCTAACCGTTGCAGAAAGTGTGCGACTAAGTAACAAAGAAACCAGCGTATGCTGAAAAGACATCATAATGCCCCTCCAGCACCCGATGATTCTCAACTGAATTGTAGTGAGTCTCCTGTAATGTATCCACATCTATGTTCATGGACATGAGGTCCCTCAGTACCCTAGTGGCTTGGCTTCGGCACCTCATGCCCCTTACGTTCAAGCTAGCAAGTTTCAAGGACGTGGCCATTGTGCCTATTCATCGACAACCACCGTCCTAAAGTCTTTTGTAACCAAGATGCCACAGGATTGGGCGAGGTTGCCTGAAAGCAACTCGGACGTTACTCGTCCATCTCGCACAATACCCCCAACATCCAATGGGAATGTTAACTTCAGGGCCCTATAAAAACTAGGGTGGACGTAAATAGGGACCCTCCCTTCGCATCTGGGTGCCAGATAATTGAGGGAGTCGTGCCTCTCTTGCACTTCGCCTCCTCAATCATATTCCACATGGCTTTTGTGCGACCAACTTTTGTGTTGCGCACAAAGGTCATGACTAAGGGGGTGTTTGGGAAATTCTTAGGGTTGGAGATTTTCTTTCCCTCTACTTTGTCTAAGTTTCAGAGCAGCCTAAGTAGACCCCTATGACGTTGCGTGATATAACTATCAGCGTGAAGGGGGTCTACGTCGCATATCCGATCTCCAGGGAGATAGGGGAGATTCTTCGTCTTCTCTCTCCGTATAGGAGAAGCAGAGGCAGCTGTTCTGTTGAGGGGTGTCTCCGGCCTCTCCCGGGACCAAGATCTAGCAACCGCTGGTGGGGGGGGGGAATCAAAAAGGGTGGGGATTTTAGTTCAGCCGATGGGGTTTTGTTTGGGGGTTTTGAGTGACTGAACCGTAGAGACAGTATTCTCTACATTCATGGGGGATGTGGAATAGGACCCAGCCTCCTTGGTTTTTTTTTTGCTTTTTGCTTTCTTTTGGTTTTTCGGCCTTGGCACTCTGCCGTTAGTTTTCTCCGGTTGTTTTTCCTTCTTTTGCATTCTCTTTCCTTCCACGCGCATAGTCGTCAACGGCTGAATGAACACGTGTACACCGAAGACTTTCATTTCTCAACAGAAAATAAACGACATGTTTATTTTATTCCAGCATTTGAGTTCTTTGTTTCCTTCATTCAATTCGTTTCATTATTTTTTCTTGTAGCGAGTTAGGGTATTTTATATCCTGGTCCGCAACACCTGACACCTCCAGGCATAGCCATCGCTTACTTTTGCTCTTCTCATAAGCTGACAGCTGTGTCCGCATGAAGATCAAGTTTTCCACCTTGCCAGTAACTTTTTTTGTTGGCAAAATCCAGTACTCCAGCTGGGGTTTTGAGTTGGTCACATAAAGATGTGAAATTCATATTTTTTTTTTACACTTTTTTTCTTCCTGCCCTGAATTTAATAACTTGTGTGTCTTTTCCATTAATGTAGGAACTGGTGTGTGTGTGTTTTTTTTTGTTTTTTTTTCCGTTTTTCTTTTCTTCCTCTTCTAAATTGTTGTCTCCTGCTTTGAATTTGCAATGCACGCCGCGTTAAAAAACATTGCACCTCATTTTCAGTGGCTCAGCTTTATGTTATGGTGATGCTCGGCTTACTCCAGCTGTTGACATCAGTGTTCCGGTGACAGCCGAGCAGTTGCTGAGTTACGTCTGGATCACTCTCTGCACTAGTACCGAAAACCCTTCTGATTCGGATGAGGAGATCGGATTTTTTTCTCTTTAGGCCGCTCACAGCATCGATTTTTGTTTTACTGGTGGAAGAACTCGCAGACGACCCTGTGGGAACTGACCGACCTTGTATCTCAGGGGGGCTGCTCTGTTGTGGAGGGGGTCTTCGCAGTCTTCCCATTTTTTCTGACCACGGTACTCCAGCCGTCAGGTGTCGTTGCTGTTGGCTTCTAAGGGGCTGCTGGTACCACCGCCGACGGTTTGGCAGCTACTACCATAGGCTGCGGCTTTCTCCTGGGACATTCCCGTGCCATATGCCCCTGCTGTTGACAATTCCAGCAGTGGGGCCTGCGACCTTCCACTATGATGCTCATCGACCATATGTCGCATGTTGCAAAATTTGGAAGTATAATGGGGTATGATCCCACACATTGGGACGATTCTATTTATAATTATGATTTTGTCAATTTTGACCCCAACTTTAAGCCACAAAATCATTTTGTAGAACTAGCTGACGGGAGTCGAGTCAATGATATCGTTTTGAAAAGAGGCAATTCGAAAATCTCGCTAAAGAACAATAAAGGTGAATTGTGTTTCTGTATTCTAGAAAACGCTCTTCTAATCCCAAAATTTAAACAAAATATATTTTCTGTACAAGCTGCCACAAAACAAGGTGCAAATATAAACTTTAACCCAAATAAATCAAAACTGGTATACCCGAATGGAACTGTATTCGACATTAAAGAAAATGGAAGACTATATTATTTAAATAGCTGCCTGTCATGATCTACAGACAATACCGCGAAAATGATATTAATAAAAATATACACACAGAATCTGAAATAATAAATGACACACAATATCGCGAAATTATAGGTAGTCTTATATATTTAATGACTGCAACCAGGCTCGACATATGCTATACAGTAACAAAACTGTCACAAAAATTATCACGGCCGACAATGAAGGATTTAAACAGAGCTAAACAAGTCCTGCGTTATTTAAAAGGAAGTAAAGAATAGAAGTTAGTATTTAGAAAATCAAGAAATCCCCTAAAATTAGAAGGTTTTTCGTATTCAGACTGAAGAAACAACGAAGATCGAAAGAGTGTATCTGGATATTGTTTCAGACTCCCAGAAAATGTGCCTATTATTTCATGGAAATCTAAAAAGCAACAGATTGTATCTCTCTCTACGTGTGAAGCAGAATTTATCGCGATCACACACACGACACAGGAAGCACTCTACCTTAAAAATATCCTAAAGACTATTTTAGAGCCAGAATTAACTAAAAGCCCCGTAATAATTCATTGTGATAATCAAGCCAGTATAGTCTTAGCACAGAACACAATAATCAACCAAAGATCTAAGCATATAGATATAAAATACCATTTCATAAAAAACGAGGTGAAAAAGGAATACGTTATTTTGAATTACATATCATCAGAACAAAATATCACTGATTTATTCACGAAACCTGCAACAAGAATAAAGTTACAGCGTTTTTTTCTCCAAACTTGTTGGGGCATTCGACTGAATAATTTTGTTTTCACGGCCCTGTGTGCAGTGGCGTAGCTAGACCTTTTGACGCCCGGGGCGGTAGTAAAATTTGCCCCCCCCCGGCATTTGGGTACCCGGAAAATTCGTCCATGAAAAATTCTTCCATGGAAAATTCGTCCATTTTTGATAGGTAGGAAAACTGGTCCATTATTATTAACTTAACATTTATTCTGTAGTTGCTTAATTTTCATACCTTGCGAAAATTAGTTCTATGGTATCTAATTTTCCTAAATTCAATTAAATTAAAATTAAAATATGAAAACTGATTTTTGATATTTTTTATTCATTTGAGATTTTATCTGTTTTCCTTTTGTTTTAAGTAGATGGTGGGGGTTGCCCGGGGTAATTTTGTCCGATCCCCCAGCTAGCAATTGTAAAGTTTACAAGGAGTTATAAAAAGTATGCTACAAAAACAAACGTTTGATACTTTCAAAGTCTTAGCCTCATGAATTGGACAGTAATAAAATTAATGAATTTAAACTTTCGAATCTAATGTTATTTACTCTTTGATGTCGGTGTATATACACCCAAATATCCAACTTTCGATAAGAATTTATATGAAAGTTCCCCTTTAAGTATGAATTTGTTAGCATTTTTTCGATTTTCCCCTTTTACCATCTCAAAATGCCCCCCATGCCGCCCCCATGCCCTCCATGCCGCCCCCCGACGCTCAGAAAATAGGGACACACTTTTTCTGATTCCGATACCCCCCAAAATTCCGATTTTTTACAACCTTTTTGGTATAAAATTTCATATTTTTTGTTAGCTTTTGTTTATTTTTATTTATTTATTCTACTTTCAATTTTACTCTCTCAAAATGCCGCCCTCTGACATATGCCGCTCGCAAAATAGGGACACCTTTTTGCGATTCCAATAACTACAAAAGTTCCGATTTTTTACAACCTATTCGATATAAAATTTCAGATTTTTTCTTAGCATTTTTTCGATTTTCTCCTTTTACCATCTCAAAATGCCGCCCCCATGCCGCCCCCCCTGACGCTCAGAAAATAGGGACACATTTTTTCTGATTTCGATACCCCCCTAAATTCCGATTTTTTACAACCTTTTTGGTATAAAATTTCATATTTTTTGTTAACTTTTGTTTATTTTTATTTATTTTTTCTACTTTCTATTTTTACCCTCTAAAAATGCCGCCCCCTCAGGTGTGCCGCGGGGTTCGCGGGGTTACAACAGTTGTAAATGGTTTAAAATCGGCTGGAAGTCCCTTGAAGGTCATTGATATCAACAGGCTATCGCTTATTATTTCACCTGAGAGTTTTAAGGCATTGGCGGTTGTTTCTGCCCTTATAACGTAGTTGGTGGTCGTTTCATCCTCGTTATGTTTCAGAGATGTTAGTTCTGTATATAGTGATATTATTTTCGGTTTCGCTTTTGATAAATAATGTTCTCTTAATATGTTCAATGCTTTCCTTCCATCATCCAATGCGTCTCTTATAATAAGAGACAGATTTCTATCGTCTAAACGTTGAATCAGTTCTGCAAAAACAGTCGCGTTTTTTTTTTTGAGAAATTCAGGGTCGTTTGGATTCTCTGTTGTAGATTGTATGACTTTGTGTAGTTTTCGAATCCTTAGATATCCCAGAAATTTTACCTGCCACAATTCGAATTTAGATTCCGATCCGTCAAAGAAAAGACGGTGGCTGGGTGCATAATCTGTTAAGTTCTGAGATATTGTGTTGAACAAAGATGGCGGCGTAGTTCAGATCAGTAACCAAGATGGCGGCCAAGAATCAAATGCGGTCCGTGGTGTAGTTAACCTGTTAAGTTCTGAGATATTGTGTTGAACAAAGATGGTGGCGTAGTTCAGATCAGTAACCAAGATGGCGGCCAAGAATCAAATGCAGTCCGTGGCGTAGTTAACGGCGAACTGATTGAATCCAAAAGTTGACAATTTTTATAATAATTTTGAAACGTTTTCATTGGTTGTTTAGCACAGCCGTTGGTTATAAAAATGATTGGCGAATCCATTCGTCTCATACCCCCATCAGAAGTCTGATGGCAATGGTCTCCTAGCGGCTTCAGCTGCAGGGAGATAGGGTAGTAGTATTCATCAAAGATTCGTCACTTGACACTCAGCCCGACAGGTGAGGAGCGAGGAATCAGCTCAGCACCTGTCAGACTAAGGTACGCCACCTGGGTAACACCTAGGAGGTCCATCCTCCCAGGCCTTGCCACTGGGCTTCCCGGTGGAGTAAGTTCATTGCTTACTGCGTGAGGCGCCCTTACGGGGGAATGCTGACGGGGTTACTCAGGCAATTTTTACAATTGCAGGAATGCCCCTCCTTTAGGGGAGCCTGATGGATCCCCACTTTTCGGGGCTTGTGTCACATTTTGCCGAGGTGAACGGCAAATAAATAAATATCCCCATTAGGAGTCAAAAGCATTTTACACTATCTATCTAAAAAAGTGAATGTGTCTGTCTGTGTGTTTGTGTGTCTGTGTGTCTGTCTGTGTGTTTGTGTGTCTGTGTATTTGTCTGTCTGTGTACATTTTCCTACGCAATAACCCTGTCAATTTTTAGTCTACAGACTCGAAATTTGATATACAGGGTACTGAGATTGGGGAAAATCGATGTGATTGGTTTTTGCCCAGAAATTTGGCTGTTAAGGGGTAAAAGTTCAAAGATTTAACTTTTGAGAACTCTACCAAACTCCTCCGACAATTTTGGGTCTAAACACTCGGAATTTTAGATATAGGTTCCCTGGACATTGATCTAACTTAATAACTTGATTTAAGCCTCGAACAATAAATGTTAAGGGGTCCTAATAGAGGTCAAATTAAAAAAATTGACCGCTTTTTTTTTTTTCTTTCTTGCTCAACATACCCCTCCAAACTCCCGGACAACGCCGGGCGTAAATGCTAGTCTTCTATACTCCTATAAATTCGTTTTTCTTTTGTGTGCATTGATATTCATATTAAAACCCCTCTTTTCTATTTAATGTACTTATTTGCTTTCCCACGAAAGCAAATTAGGCACAAGGCCGTTTTTAATGTGGGGTAAAAACCCGCTCCCCTTAAAGTAGGCAAAAAGGGGGCATTCTGGTTACCAAAAATAATAATTGTCCCAGTATAGAGGGTTTCCCCTCCATTGACTGGTACAAATTATCTGTGCCGCATCTGCAGAACAGATACTACACTTTGATCCCAGCCCGAAGACCACGAACAACAGAAAAAAGACAAGCCTCTTTTCTAATTATTTAAAAAGAAAATACAATTTTCTTATATATATGGGTTGTGGACTTGCATTCACTAGCAAAAGATCTTTCTAATTTGCATATTTTTTTAAACATTCATTTTAATTAATTCCCTATTAGTTTTTTCGGTTTTCTTATGGGATGATCATCTTAAGTTAACTATTACGTGTAATTATATTCATGCAGATATTCTACATGATTTATACTTGCATAATATTTGCGTAAAAAGTTTACAGTAAAAACAAAACTGTTTCCATATATATTTATCTATACGTATATATTTTTGTTGCATCTATAAAAGAGAAAGTGTCTGTCTGTCTCTCTGTATACATTTTCCTACGAAATAACTCTGTCAATTTTCAGCCTACAGACTCGAAATTTGATATACAGGGTACTGAGATTTGGGAAAATCGATGTGATCGGTTTTCGGCCAGATATTTGGCTGTTAGGGGGTCAAAGGTAAAAGATTTGACCTTTGAGAACTCTACCAAACTCCTCCGAAAATTTTGGGTCTAAACACTTGAAATTTTAGATGTAGGTTCCTTGGACATGGATATAACTTAATAACTTGATTTGAGCCCGAAACAATAAATGTTAAAGGGCTATAACTGGGGTCAAAGTTAAAAAAATTGACAGCTTTTTTTTCTTTTTTTTTTTTGCTCAACATACATTTCCAAACGCCCGGGCAACGCCGGGCTGAAATGCTAGTGTTATTATAAAGTTGTGATTTCAAAAAGAAAATGTCCCCAGTGAGTGAACAGTGGACGAGGCATAAAATATGACTAAGTTCAGCATTTGCCCCCACCCCCCTATTCAACCCCAAAAATCCCCAGGGGTGAAAATGAACAAACGGTGCAGTTATTGAGATGAGAAATTTGTATGGCCTTCCTAACCCTTAACTTATGTAAATTTGAGTTCTGTGCCGTGCAAAAATAAAAAGAAATGACTAAGTCCATCATTTGCCCCCCTCCCCCTTCTCATTTATTCCCCAGAAGTCTCCAAGGCCTTAACATATTTAAATTTGAGTTCAGCATCATGCAAAACTGCTAAATAGACATACACTAAAAATTTTGGACAAATATGATAAAATAGTCCAAAAGATGGAATGTTTTCATTAGCCCTAAAAGAGCTCCTGGATCACACCCAAGAGTTATCGCAAACCATAGACAAACAAAATTATATAAAAATCATTTAGTTGCAACTTTTCAGAAAGTTTTATAAAAATCCAAGGCATCAATTTTTTTTAAATAAGCACAAAGTATCAATTTTAGTCATTTAAACCCGAAAGGCACCCCTGTGGGGAGGGGGGAAGTTTTCCTGGAAAATCCGTTCTGCTTATGTTTTACTCATATCATGTTTAATGTTTGTGCAAAATTTCAAAAAATTCTAAGGTGAAGGTTCATTATTATTATTATTATTATTATTATTATTATTATTATTATTATTTATAATATTAACATCATTATTATTTTTATTTTTATTATTATTTTTTCCTATTATTATTATTTTTATTATTTTTATTTATTATTATTTTTATTTTTCCTATTATTATTATTATTATTATTATTTATTATTATTATTATTATTATTATTATTATTATTATTATTATCATCATTATTTATTATTATTATTATTATTAATTTTTTAATGTTATTTAATATTTTTCAATTATTATTATTATTATTATTAATTTTTTAATGTTATTTTATATTTTTTCAATTATTATTATTTTTACTATTATTGTTATTTATATTATTAATATTAACAATTATTATTATTTTATTATTATTATTATTATTATTATTTTTCGTATCATTATTGTTATTTTTACTATTATTTTTATTCATGATTATTTTCTTATTTTTATTTTTTTAATTGATTTTATTATTTTTTACTATTATTTTAATTTAGTATTATTTTTATTATTTTTTATTTATTATTTTTATTTATTATTATTCTTATTAATTTTTTAAATGTTATTTTATAATTTTTCAATTATTATTATTATTATTATTATTATTATTATTATTATTATTATTATTATCATCATCATTGATATTGTTTATATTAACATAATTATTATTTTTAGTATATTTATTATTAATTTTCCTATTATTATTATTGTGATTTCTATTATTATTTTTCTTATTTTCATTTTTCTTATTTTTATTTATTATTTTTATAATTATTATTTTTCATATTATTATTTTTCCTATTGTTATTATTATTATTATTATTATTATTATTATTATTATCATTTTCATTTTTACTATTATTTATATTATTATTTTTATATATTATTTTTATTATTATTTTATTCATTTATGTGGTTATTGTTATTTTTATTATTATTTTTATTATTTTATTTTTATTATTTTTATTTTCTGATATTTCCTATTATTATTTTTGTTACTGTTATTATTAGTGTTATTTTATTATTTTTATTTATTATTATTATTATTAATTTTTTCAACGTTATTTTATAATTTTTCAATTATTATTATTTGTTATTTTTATTATTATTATGTTTATTATTATTATTATTATTATTTTAATTATTATTATTATTTATATTATTAATATTAACATCATTATTTTAATTTTTATTATTATATGTCCTAGTATTATTAATGTTATTTCTTTTATTATTTTAATTTATTATTATTTGATTTTTATTATTATTTTTCCTATTATTATTGTTATTTTTGTTATTATTTTATTATTGTTATTATTATTTTTATTATTTTTATTTTTATTATTATTTTTCCTATTATTGTTATTTTTGTTATTATTGTTATTATTTTTTATTATTTTTTAATTATTTTTATTGTTATTATTATTATTTTTCCTATTATATTTGTTATTTTTATTATTATTTTTATTATTTTTATTTATCATTTTTATTTTTATTTTTATTTTAATTTTTCCTATTATTATTCTTATTTTTCTTATTTTCATATTATTATTTTTATTATTTTTATTTTTATTATCATTTTTCCTATTATTGTTATTTTTGTTATTGTTATTATTTTTTTATTATTATTTTTATTGTTATTATTTCTCCTATCATATTTGTTATTTTTATTATTATTTTTATTTATCATTATTATTTTTATTTATATTATTTTTTTCCTATTATAATTCTTATTTTTATTATTTATATTATTTTATTTATTTATTATTTTTATTATTTTTCCTATTATTGTTTATTTTTTAATATTATTGTTATGTTTATTATTTTTATTGCTATTCTTATTAATTTTTTAATGTTATTTTATAATTTTTCATTTATTATTATTATTAATATTATTAATATTAACATTATTACTTTTATTCTTTTTATTTATTTATTTATTATTTTTATTATTATTTTATTAATTTTATTTATTATTTTTATTTTTATCGTTATTATTTTTATTTTATTAATTTTTGTAATGGTATTTTATAATTATTCAATAATCATTATTATTTTAGGTACTTGTCAATAAGGCCAGCGGCTTTAGAGGTGAGCATTTTCTGCTTTCGGTTCAAAGCATATTTTCTAAGTGTGATCAAATTGCCAATTTATTTAAAAACATTTAGTGCAAAAAATTAATTCAGTCAACTTGTTTATGTAGTAGAGCTGACATCTATTCAATGTAGCCGCCTTCAGCCTCAATCACCGCCTCGATACTGATCCAGAACTGAGAGCATGTACGAGCCTTTTTCAAGTCTCACACAAAATACACACTCATATTTCAAGCTGTCATATACATACGCGCACACAAACATACGCGCCCACGTCCACACATGTACACTTACTCACATTCACGTATATATACACACACGCTTACGTATACACATGTACTCACACATGGACGACGTCACTTCCGCTTTCTAGGGAAATACACATGCGCAAAATACACTCTGGAAACGAGTATAAAAACAAGGCGATAAGCTGTTTCTAATTCTCTTTGGAACCAACTCTCAACTAGAGAGGTTGGGCGAACAAGCCGCGCGCCATTTCGGCGCGCGCACGCGCACCTCACGGCCACTTCCTACTATGTATGGGGCACGAGCTAATGACTGTATGTATACATTCTCACTCTTTCTCTCTCTATCTACTACTGGCCACTAAGAACACCTTCGCGTAGCTGCCTACTAACTGATGACAACTCTGATATCCTCTCCTTTGTCTACACGCTGGACTACCATTCTCAATTTTCCTACAACATTTATTTCTCTTCCCACGCGCGGACATGTTATAACTAAAATGTTCATTTCTTTCAACAGCAAATAAATGACATTTATCTTATCCATTAATTGTGTCTTTGTTTCCTTCAATTCCCATTCGTTTCATTATTATTTTGTAACGGGATTGGGGTATTTATATATCCTAGTCCCCTACAAGCATACCTTTTCCACAAACGCTGACGGAAGCTTCGCGAATATTTGGCCGATGTCGGCGATCAGGCTGGCTTTGGTGTTGTGGGAGGTCATATTGGTGATGTTCTCGAAGTATGATCAAACGAAGTAGTCCAGCAGTTTCAGGTCGGGGGAGGAGGGAAGCCAGTGAGAGAGCCTCGGTTTCTAGACTTGTGGGTCAGTGCCGAGTTCTGCTGTCACACCCAGGGTTTGCTAGTGGCAATCTGATTATACCAGGAGTCATCACACTCTTCAGCACATCCACGTACACTTTGGTGTTGACTTTCAAGCAGACTTTGAAGATGTGAGGTGGCATGATGTGGCCCTCAGTTGAGACCACATCAAAGACCATAACCGTAGGTCGTTCGATGTGTAGAACTTTGCCCTCGAGCGTTGAACCGTCCGATAAATATTTCGATGTTAAGAAAACAACACTTCAACTTTATTTCAAACTTTTACTAAAAAAATCAATTCAGGTAACTTGATTATGTTGTAGCGCTAACGTCTATTCAATGTAGCCGCCTTCAGCTTCTATCACCGCCTCAATACAAGTCTGGAACTGAGCTCCTGCATTTTTCTACAAGTGTCATCTTGGCGATGTTCTTGACGTATGACCAGGGCAGGGGAAAAAGACCACTGGGAGAAGAGTACAAAGTCGTCGCACTCCTTCTGAAGGCAAGCTTGGGTCTCTTTGGACTTGTGGGCCGGCACCGAGTCCTGCTGCCACACCCAGGGTCTGCCAGCAGCCACCTGATTGCACCAGGGGATAACCACACTCTCCAGCACATTCAGGTACAATTTGGTGTTGACTTTCAAGCCAACTCCAAAGATCACAAAAATATTTTATGCATTCTTTTTCGCTTTTGAAGTCTAGAATGTGATTTATCCTCTCGCTACAAAGGCACTCTTGCCGCCGCCATTTCAACAACAGACTTAGCTCAGAATTTATTCACAAATAAAAATTAATAATAATTTTTATTACTTCAACCCGATCATCGTCCGGAAACAAAAAATTACTTTTAACCAAAATAAACGTCACATCAACCCTACAGGTCTGATGTGGCCTCTCTTTAGTGTTACACCACACCCAGGGTCTGCCAGCAGCCACCTGATTGCACCAGGGGATAACCACACTCTCCAGCACATTCAGGTACAATTTGGTGTTGACTTTCAAGCCAACTCCAAAGATCACAAAAATATTTTATGCATTCTTTTTCGCTTTTGAAGTCTAGAATGTGATATCCTCTCGCTACAAAGGCACTCTTGCCGCCGCCATTTCAACAACAGACTTAGCTCAGAATTTATTCACAAATAAAAATTAATAATAATTTTTATTACTTCAACCCGATCATCGTCCGGAAACAAAAAATTACTTTTAACCAAAATAAACGTCACATCAACCCTACAGGTCTGATGTGGCCTCTCTTTAGTGTTACACCACACCCAGGGTCTGCCAGCAGCCACCTGATTGCACCAGGGGATAACTACACTCTCCAGCACATTCAGGTACAATTTGGTGTTGACTTTCAAGCCAACTCCAAAGATCACATTATCAAACATAGACTGAGATGGAGTGGGCATGTGGTGAGGATGTTAGACAGTCGACTTCCCAAACAACTCCTTTATGGCGAGCTCGCCAAGGGAAGACGTCTGGCTCAAAAGCCTAAATTAAGATTCAAAGATTGTTTGAGGTTCACCTTTAAAAAAATGTGAGATAGATGAAAGAACCTGGGAGAGTCTTGCTTTGGACCGTAGAGAGTGAAGGACCTTGCGGGGAGGTGTGGGCAAGTTTGAGATGGATTGAACCCAGTATGAACGGCTGAAGCGCGATATCCGGAGAGAGATGCCAGAGTTTGGCAGGGCTTAAAAGTCACCTTCATGCGGCCCATCACTGATTTGTTTTCATGTTTCCGTATCCCTTTTTTTGTTATGTGCTATATCAAGTAATGGCAAGGTTCGAAAACGAATTTGCGGCCATCATGTGTATGTATGTGTATATGCTTGTGTATATACATATATATATATATATATATATATATATATATATATATATATATATAATGTGTGTTTATGTGCTTTTGTGTACAATGTATGTATATGTGTTGCATTTGCCATTAGTTAATTATAGTTACATATATATATATACATTTTAAGCCCCCCAATCTTTGGGTGGAGCACTGTCGTAAATAATCTCACCCGCTACTTAATTGGCTGAAAATGCGAAGCTCGTTGTTTGTTTGTTTACGAACAGTCGATTTGAGCACTATAAAAGTGGTGGCGGGTGTCTATCTAAATAGACATTCCGACGAGCTATTTACGGGCGTCGATTCCATGGTTGAGTGGGAGAACTGTCGACTGTCAACACGACGGTTCTAGATTCAATCCTTGGCTTGGGAGAGATGCTAGTCTAGCGGCACTGATGAGTTGTGATACAACGAAACAGGACTGTATGTCGATGACTACAAATATATATATATATATATATTTATTTATTTATATATATATATATATTTATTTATTTATATATATCCAATTTTTTATGCATATTCATTGTATGTGTATGTATGTATATATGTATATATGCTACTGGTACCATGTCATGTAATATACTACTGGTACTATGGTACTATGTAACCCAGTACTACATGGTTGGGTCACTAGCGACTAAACTGGTCCCCCACCAGACTTGTTTGGTGTGGAAGGTGGCTAGTCTCCTTGAAGGATTAAAAACAAGACCTTCAAAAGGACGAATGAACCCTTTTCTGGGTCAACAGCCAACTAGCACCGTGTATATTTGTGTGTGTGTATATATATGTGTTGGGGTGAAGAGGGCTCCCATAAGCCGTGGTGAAGGCAATCTTTCTAGAAGAAAATCTCTGATATAAATAACCATAAAGCGGGAGACCAGTACCCGCATTAAGCTGGTCTGCAGTTTAACTTGTTGCTGGCTATCTTGCTCTTGCTTGTTGCTGGATCTCAACATTTTGAACCGAGAGAGAGAGAGAGAGAGAGAGAGAGAGAGAGAGAGAGAGAGAGAGAGACTTAGCTGTCGTACAAAGCTAAGACTCTGTAACATCATCTGTGTATAGATACTCCCTCAGGCATTTGTCTATTAAAATGGTCCTGTGGCGATGGAAGTAATTTTTGGGCTCATGGACTTTAAGTTTAAGTGTCTGAGGGTGTGGCACTCGTCTGACAAGATGTTGCAATCATCACATTATGCATGTATGTATGTATGTATGTATATCTGTATTTTGTATGGATTATGTTTGCATGAATGTATGTATATATGTATGTATGTACATATCTGTGTACGGTATAATCATGTTGACACACCGGTTTTCATCAGATCATCGAAGTTGAGCAACGTTGAGCCTGGCTAGTACTAAATGGGTGACCATTTAGGAATTCTAGGCACTGTATGTTATCTCCGCTTATCTCGGCAAATTTAAGTGTCTGAGGGAGCGGCACCCGTCTGACAAGATGTTGCAATCATCATGTATATATATGAATATATATATATATATATATGCAAATATATTTATATTCATATATATATATATTCATATATATATATATATATATTCATATATATATATATGCAAATATATATTCATATATATATGCATATATATATATTCATATATATATACGCATATATATATTCATATATATATATGCATATATATTCATATATATATGCATATATATATGCATATATATATGCATATATATATATATATATATATATATATATATATATATATATATATACGCATATATATATTCATATATATATATGCATATATATTCATATATATATGCATATATATATGCATATATATATGCATATATATATATATATATATATATATATATATATATATATATATACGCATATATATATTCATATATATATATGCATATATATTCATATATATATGCATATATATATGCATATATATATATATATATATATATATATATGCATATATATATGCATGTATATACAGTATCGACCATAATATAAGGAACGGGAAAAAAATTACAATTATTCATGTATATTTAAAAAATTAGTGCATGGATTTTTCTGAAATACTCAGAATAAACAAATAGAACCAATGTGTATAAACTAGTACCAAAAAAAGAAAAACAAATTACGATTCAATATTGAGAAATATTTTAGTTCTAAATTATATCTGTGAATTTATCCTGGCCAAAAGTTAAGGAACGAAATAGAAACTTTATGTTTTTTTTTAATGCAAATGTTTTAAAAAAATAAATTCATTCAATATTTAGTGAACATCCCTTTATTCTTTATGACCTCACTGCATCTTCGAGCACAAGACTGGATTAGTTTCTTGCAAAATTCAGGATTTATCTTTTCCCACTCTTCCTTCAATAAATCCCACAAATGATTTTGATTTTGGGGATTCCTCGTCTGTGCTCTTTCTCCAATCATTTTCCAAACATTTTCTATCGGATTTAGATCCGGACTCTGCGCTGGCCAGTCCATTACTCTTATTTCTTCTTCCTCAAGGTAACTTATCACTTTTTTAGCTTTATGGCAAGGGGCGTTATCTTGCATAAAAATGCTTGGCTGATTAGGTGAAAGGCGTAAGCTCTCAATGACATGTTGTTGAAGGAGCTGCTTATAAGTCTCCGCATTACCCCTACCATAGATTCGAACTAGAGGGCCAACTCCTTCTGAGGATATCATACCCCACACCATTACACTTCCCCCTCCGAATTTAAGTGTCTTTTTAACACATTTGGAGGATAATCGTTCACCTGCTTTACGCTGTACATGCTTCTTTCCATCAGATCCAAACAAATTGAACTTGGATTCATTGCTGAAGTGAACCTTAGCCCATTGTTCATCAGTCCAGACGACATGCTCATGGGCAAACTTCAAACGACTATTTTGTTCTTCTTGGAGACCAAGGGTTTAAATACTGGCACCCTGGCATGCAATCCGGCAGCTGCTAACCGTCGAGAAACAGCTTTTTTAGATATATTTTTCCCAGTCTGTTCATTAAAATCACGAGAAATTGATGTTGCGGATTTGAATCGGGCACTAAGAGCCTGCTTTACCATAATCCTATCTTCTCTTTGAGACGTTTTAGGGGGTCTGCCGGTTTTAGAGGATGCTTCTAATGTATTTTTATTCTTATATCGAGCTATCACACGATGAACAACACTTTTTGATCTTCGAACGATATTAGAAATTGTTGAAATTGATTGCTTTTCTTTGTAATTATCTAAAATTATTATTTTTTTCTTGGAGAGACAGAGTTTTGCGAGTCGGTGAGGCCATTTTTCTTTGCTGTGCTTATCAGCAGTTCCAATATTAAAAACTAGCTATTTTTATGTAAAGTTTAGTCTCTTAAAAATAAATTTTCTATTTCGTTCCTTAACTTTTGACCAGGATAAATCCACAGATATAATTTTAAACTAAAATATTTCTCAATATTGAATCATAATTTTTTTGTTTGTTTTGTTTTGTTCCTTGATTCAGTTGGCGTATGGGTATACGATTAACATGAACGATGCACACCGACCTCAGTAAAGACTCGGTTGCAAGCCCTCGTTCATCCGACTTCAACCATACTTCGCTTAGATACTGCAGACGCACTTGCAGACTAAGTTCGTGTAGACCCACTTGTACATCACTCAGCACATTCAACCTCATTACTTAGACTCTGCCGACGCACTTACAGACTAAGAATTTGCAGACTCACTTGCACTCACCAATTATTCTTAACCAACACTGCTGAGACACAATACAAGACGTATATCTGTTATTAATTGATAACGATCACTTATCCAGGGAGAGGACCTCCTTGTCGTGGTTTCCAAATCCATTTTTTTCCTTTCTCTATTCGCCCACGCTCTTTCTCTTCACTTAAAGAAAGGACGCTATCGGCTAAACGCGAGCTAACATACGAACAGCCATCCAGGTTCAGTGAATACATTCACCTCCCCTTTCTCTTTTCATCCTCGATTTCGCTACTCACGTCGGAATTCAAGTATATCAACAAGACGGCAATAAAATAGGCAATTGACATTTTTGCTTTTAGACGAAATTAATTTAAATGGAAACTCACAAGCTACTTTTTATTGCTTAAATTTAATTCTATAATTAATTAGATTCGTTTGTTTGGCTTATCGGGAGCGACATCACTAACATCACGCTGGTCACATGGTCTGTTTGAGCCCAGCCCACCTTCGTGGCATTCGAGCCAAGATCAAGGTGTGGTGTCCGTTCCTGCAGATGCTGCAGGCGGGTACCATATGCGGGAGTAACCCCACATATGGGGCCTTAGTCAACGTAGGGGCAACCCTCCATACCAATTGTAACTATCCAGATCCCCTACTCCCCAGGGAGTTGGTCCACATTTCCCCTTCACTCCTCACATTAAAAATCGGCTTTGTGCCTAATTTGCTCAGTGGGGAAGCATATAACTCCTGCGGGGGGCTGGCCATGAATCTCAACGACCATATGTGGGGAGCAACCCCTCATATAAGACCATTGCTCTTGTAGCAATCAGTCATTGGCCAATGCAGGGGAAACCCTTCATACCAATTATCACTATCCAACTCCCCTACTCCCCGGGGAGTTTGTCCCCATTACTCCTTCACTGTCCACATTAAAAAATGGTCTTTTGCCTAATTTGCTCAGTGGGGAAGCAAATAAATACAATCAGTTTTGGCCAGGCGCCAGCTCCAGCCAGAGGAGTAGGAGGAGGCTCACGAAGCAATGACTGACGCTACCAGTCACGTCGACCGATTCCACCAGCGCCGAAAGATTCCAGCAGCAGCAGTGACAGCAGCTGCCTCGGCAGCAGTTCAAACAGCCCTTATCAGGGCTAAACAACCAGCCTTATCAGGGCTAATAAGTTTTTTCACAAATGCGATTCACTACTGCTTGCCTCCTGAAACCCAACAGCTGCGAACTTCACTCCCAGTCTCCAGCGCTTCCAGCCCACTTCAGCAGCTTCCTGCTCATTCCCACAACCTTTCAGCCCTTGGTGCCTCCAGCTCGCTCCAGCACCCACAGCTTCCTTTTGCAGCTTTCCTGCCACCTCACCTGTACATCGCCTCTCCGGCCTTCAACCTCACTTGCACCTCGCTCCTCTGGCCTGAAACCTCTCTTGCAACTTGCACCTCTGGTCTGCTACCTCGCTCGCACCTTGTTCCTCCGGTCTGCAACCTCGCTCGCACCTGGCTCCCTACTGACCGTCCATTCCTTAATACTGATCCCCCGTTCTCAGGGTCGTCCGTTCCTTAACATTGATCCTCCATTCTCAGTGTCGTCCGTTCCTTAACACTGACCCCTACGTTCTCAGTGTCATCTATTCCTTAACACTGACACCTACGTTCTCAATGTCGACCGTCTGTTCTGGATCGCCTTGACGTCAAGCCGATCGTTCCAGACCCAGTGAGCAACCCTGAACCACTCTACATCTAGAGTACCTGTTCCAGACCTCCAGACCTGTAGAGAGACTGATATATTATATATATCCCCCAGTCATACAAAATAGGAAAAATTAATTGCTTTGAGGAAGGAACGAACAACGCATTTATTGAATTAAACGAAATAGGGTTTATTTCATGAAGAAACAAATGAAAGAAAAGGGTGCAGCACGTTTTTAGTTTGGAGTGCGTCTCTCGCTGTTTACTGGTGAGAAGGAAAGTCTATTGTTGTAGAGAGAGAAAGAGAGACAGTCAATCCAGTTTGGTGTGCGGGAGGGCGGGTGGGGGACGAAACAACAGTAGCAGACATGCCCGGGTGTGTGTGTGTGGTAGGTGTAGTAAGGAACCCCAGAAAAAAAAAACAAGAGTGGTACTAGCGGGAGGGGGAATCAAAACAACAGTAGGAGTTAAAAAAAATGTAGTAGTAGGCAGGCAGGATCGAACCCATAACGCGAAGGAGAAAAAAAGCCAATGATTAATTCTACTGTATTCTGTAAGCTTAATCCTCTCCTAAAACCTAACAGTCTGCTTTACTCCCCAAGCTGTCACTAACACTCATACATTACACACGCCTTTGGAAGGGGGGGTCCTAAGCCTTAACCTTCAGATGCTGACCGATTGGAAGTCATGATCACTAAATATCTATACATTTCTACACCTAAGGCATGCACTAGTTTGTTCTTATCCAGGTAGATACTTACTAACTACAGTCTGTACTTAGATCTACAGCTATCTATATTACATAGCAATAGCTGTCTCTTCCTTAGCTTTGCAATGTTAAATACAAAAACTGAACCGATACTCTGTAATGCAAAATACAACTTCCTGAGAAGGAAAGTTTATTGTTGCAAAGAGAGAAAGTCAATCCTAGCCATGGAGATAGAAAACGTGTAAAGTGTACATACTGTCTGTTGGCGTGCGTCTCTCGCTGTTAACTGGTGAGAGGGAAAGTCTACTGTTGTAGAGAGAGAGAGAGAGAGAGAGAGAGAGAGAGAGAGAGAGAGAGAGAGAAAGTCAATCCAGTTTGGCGTGCGTCTCTCGCTGTTAACTGGTGAGAGGGAAAGTCTACTGTTGTAGAGAGAGAGAGAGAGAGACAGAGACAGAGAGAGAGAGAAAGTCAATCCAGTTTGGCGTGCGTCTCTCGCTGTTAGCTGGTGAGAGGGAAAGTCTATTGTTGTAGAGAGAGAGAGAGAGAGAGAGAGAAAAAGTCAATCCAGGCCATGGAGATAGAAAACGTGTAAACTGTCTGTTGACTCTTGCCCCACATACAGTAGCAGGTGACGTGAGGCGCGCCCTGAAAGGGAACGGATGGTCCGTTGACCGCTCAGGTCGGAAGCTGAATCAAAGAAGGAGGAAACAGCTTGGGTCTCTTGCTTTTGTAGTTGTTTGCGGTGGTCTTTTGCGCATGCGTGGATTTCCTTTAAAGGGAAGTGACGTTGCCCATGTGTGCGTACATGTGTGTACATTAGCATGTGTGTGTATGCACGTGAATGTGAGTGTATGTACGTGGACGTGAATATATGTACGTGTGTGTACGTGCACACGTATGTTTGTGTGCACGTATGTGTATGACAAGAAAAGTGGTTTGAAATGTGAATGCGTGTTTTGTGTGAGACTAGAACAGGCTTGCACAGAGGTCAGCACAATGACCGAGACCTAACACACAATTCCTTCCCCTGAGGAAAGTCTAATACGCACATGCCTACTCGCCTAGACCGAACCTTCCCCCTTTCCTCCTCATCCTCTTTACCCGACCCTCCTCCTCTTTGTTCTTTCCTCTAAATGGCATCCTTCACCTCTTCTCAAAATAAAAACTAACCCGCAGAAAACCAGAAATTCAACCCATATTAGAAGTTAATCATCTAACGCAAAACCAAGCTTTTATCTTTACATCATCAACGCTCTGATCCCCATTTGGCATCAATTAGAATGGATGGCTCTCGTTTAGGGGAATCTCCATGTTTTGATAAGCTTCTGGGCTTGACCTTTACTCCTGACCTGAAATGGAACACGTACATCAAGTCAGTTGCCAAGGTCGCTGGAAAAATTGTAGGATCCTTCTACCGCTCCAGAAGATATCTCACTGCTGATTCAATTCTCTATCTATATAAAAGCAAAGTACGTTCAAGGGTGGAGTACTGCTGCCACATCTGGGCAGAAGCTGTTAAAAACAGCCTATCCTGCCTTGACAGAGTACAAAATAGGCTTGGCAGCCACGGAGAGACGTTGCGAGCCTGTCTTTGCTTTATCGTTACTTGTAGTTGTTTCCGGTGGTCTTTTGCGCATGCGTGGATTTCCTTTAAAGGGAAGTGATGTTATCCATGTCTGCGTATGTGTGCACGTATGTGCATGTACATGTGTGTACGTTGGCGTGTGTGTGTAAGCATGTGAATTGAGTGTATGTAAGTGAACGTGAATATATCTACGTGTGTGTACATGCGCGCATATGTTTGTGTGCGCGTATGTTTATGACAAGAAAAATGGCTTGAGATGTGAACGCGTGTTTTTGTGCGAGACTAGAAAGGGCTCATACAGACCTTAACCTCCGGTGACGTGCGACTTCCAGGCGACCAGTACCCAGATCATACGATTTTTTTGCTTCCTTGGCAAATAAAAGACGAACGCTCTTCTTTAACCAAATAACCTGTGTCTTTCATTCTTCTTTGCCTTTTTACAGTATACTTTTTGCTCGTGTCTACCTTGTTAGTTGTTGGTTCGATCGTCCTTGGACGACCGGCCCCGCAACACTGTAACCTTTTTTTTTTTCCTCCACTGCAAAACTCATTCATGTTTTGCAGTGCAAGGAACAAAAACGATAAAATCCACTATAAAACTCCAATCCATAGTGGAATAAGGACAAAAATGGATGGTCACATTCAATGCCGCCAAGACTAAACACGTTTCCTTCAATAATTACAAGAAACCTTCTTTGCCACCAATAGCAATGGCCAGTGACTCTTTATCTGAGTGTACACCTTTCAAACTGCTTGGCCTAACGTTCACAGGAAACATGAGTTGGAACAATTACATTGAAAACATTGCCAGGGCCGCTGTGAAGAAGGTAGGCTCTCTCTACCGTGCTAGAAAACTACTAACACCCAAAAGTATCCTGTACCTCTATAAGGCCACCATTCGCCCATGTATGGAGTACTGCTGTCACATTTGGGCTTGTGCATCTGCTATTAGTCTCTCGCTCCTAGACAAGGTTCTAAAGAGAGTCGCCAATCTGATAGACCCTGAACTGGCATCTAAGCTTCAGCCTCTGTCCCACCGACGAAATGTTGCATCCCTCTGCCTGTTCTACAAGTATTTTAATGGTGAATGCTCTGCAGACACTTGTGACCCCACAACGTAGACACCCTTGACAAACCCGACAGGCTGCTAAATCCCACCCCCACACAGTAGCGATCCCTAGATGTAAAAGATCTTTCTATGCCAGTAGTTTCTTCCCTAGAACCGCTAAACTCTGGAATTCCATTCCAGGTCCCTGCTTCCCCAACTGTACTGACATGCAGAAGTTCAAGTGTAACATGAACCGACATCTTGCTGCCCAAATCCCAACATAGTACCCCAGTAGTGGTTGCCCCTGATAGTAGCTCCCTACACCAAAGTATTTGTAAATTATAAGTTTTTTTTTATACATGCAGGTAACCACTTATCAAGGCCCGAAGGCCACTCAGGGATAAGGGTTATTGCGTGTACATTAATCAATGAGATAGTATTGTAGTAATCATTAGTATTGGGGGTTTTGATAGAGTGTCTTACTTAAGGGGGCGGTTTGTCAGGAGTTTGTTGAAGACGTCCAAGTTGTAGGCAGGTGGGAAACAGGCAAGCGGCAAAGAGTTCCACAGGCGTGCAGTTCTAAGAAAGAAGCTTTGCTCATGGAATCTACGTTTGGATTTAGGCACAGATAAAGAGTGGGGAAAATTGTTAACAGTAGTTTCAGCCAGACGGGTGTTTCTCGTGAAACATTGGCGAGGGGAGACGAGGGATTGGAGCTCAGACGAGCACCTGCCATGGAAATAGCGATAAAACAAGGATAGGCTCGCAACGTCTCTTCTGTGGGAGAGAGGTTGCAGGGAAGAGAAAAGGGCATCCCCCACTAAACCACGAAGTCTATTTTGTACTCTGGCAAGGCAGGATAGGCTTGTTTTTAGCAGCTCCTGCTCAGATGTGGCAGCAGTACTCCATCCTTGGGCGTACTTGGCTTTTATACAGATAGAGAATTGCATCAGTAGTGAGATATCTTCTGGAGCGGTAGAAGTATCCCACCATTTTCCCAGCGTTCCTGGCAACAGATTTGATGTACGTGTTCCATTTCAGATCAGGAGTAAAGGGCAAACCCAGAAGCTTGTCAAAACATGGAGCCTCTCCAAGACGAGAGCTATCCATTCCAATTGATGCCAGATGGGGATCAGAGCGTTGATGATGTAAAGATAGAAGCTTGGTTTTGGATGCATTAAAAGTGACCAGCCACCTCTTCCCCCATTGTACCACATGCTCAAGATCAGAGGAGAGACAATTAGAGAGAACTTTGTCATTTACGGCCTTTGATGTGTTGCCATAGATTGTCGTATCATCAGCATAGATGTCAACGAATGATTTAAGTATGTGTTTTGGGAGATCATTGATGTAGATCAGGAAGAGAGTTGGGCCCAGGATGGACCCCGGTGGGCCTCTTATTTCTGCCCATCAACCACTACTCTTATGAACCTATCGGAGAGAAATCATTTAATAATTGAGAAAACATTTCCAGTAATACTGTAGCTGGAAATCTTGTGAAGTAGGCCCTTATGCCATACCTTATCGAAGGCCTTCGATATGTCAAGAGCAATTGCCCTGGAAAGAAAACCTTTGTCAAGAGATTCACTAATCCTATGTGATATAACCGTTAGCACATCTGCTGTAGATCTTGAAGAGCGGAAACCATATTGCATCTCACTAAGAAGGTTGTTTCTGTTGAGCTGGTTGACTAATTCTTTATTTAATATGGATTCCAACAACTTACTCATGACACACAGGAGACTTATTGGTCTGTACTGAGAGGGAGATGACTTTTCACCTGAATTCTTAAATACAGGACATACTGATGAGGTTTTCCAGGGTGTTGGAAAGCACTATTCCTTAAGGCAATGCTTAAACAGTTTTGTAAGTATGGGGGCAAGTTCTGGTTGGAGCTTTTTCAGCACTATAACTGGAATGCCGTCAGGGTCAGTTGCTTTACTGGAATCAACTTCACACACAGATATTTGTATGTTGCATAGCGTGCTGTCTGTTATAGGGGGAAATACAGGGAGTTGATGGTCATTGTCGCATAGGGTAGAATTAGCTGCAAAGTTCTTGGCAAATAGTCTGGCCTTGTCTGATGCTGACGAGATGATCTCAGGTCCATTGATGATAGTTGGGATAGAAGATCCTGTTTGCTATTTGCCAGAACTGGTGGGAACCAAGCCGCTGCTCAGCTACTTTGGATTTAACTGACTGAGCATATAGCTCTCTTGCATGTTTTATTACTCTTGTACAGTGGTTGCTGGCAGTCCTGAAAGCAGCTTTAGTCTCAGTACATCTATTACGTTGGTAACTATGGAAAAAGTGATTTCTGTGCGCGATGGCAGCAGTACATTCAGGGGAGAACCATGGCTGGCTGTTAGGTTTTTGTTGGAATTTTTTGGATGGTATGAATCGGTCTATGCCTACAATTAATCATTCAGACAGGTCTGATACTATAGAGGACACATCCTTTTTAAACATGGAATGCAGAGGTAGGTCAGATATGAATGTACGGAAGCTATCCCAGTCAGCCATAGAGTATCGATATACAGTACGGTGGAGAGGTACGTCTAAAGACTTATAACATTTCATTTTTATCTTAACTGCTACAACAGAGTGGTCAGAGGATCCCAAGAGGAGATTGAACGGAACATGGACACAGCTCAGAGGAAGTTGTGAGGAAAAGGTCTAGAAGGCTTGCATTGATGATAGTTGGGATAGAACGCACACTTCTGTTCAAGATCCTGAGTTTTATTTATATGTTTTTGATTGGACATTAGTCATGGGAATTATATCTCTAATGGAATCTTTTAAATTTTACTAGACTACCTGTGACCCGTTGGGTCAGTATGTTGTATTAGCGATGGAATTAATGTATGAGCGTGACACTTGTGACGTAAAGAAAATATTTTAAGGGAAACATCTCTCTGAAATTCTGCAGATTAAGGACAATCCACTAAACTTCTGTATCCTTTTGGAAAAGTAAATATGTTTTAAACTCTTCTTAAAGTGTTTTTAACATGTTTTATTAATTACCCATATATATATATATATATATATATATATATATATATATATATATATATGCATATATATATATATATATATATATGCATATATATACCTATACTAGACTACCCGTGACCCGTTGGGTCAGTATGTTATATTAGCTACGGAATTCATGTATGGGCGTGACACTTGTGACGTAAAGAAAATAGGGGTTTTGTGACATAACCGAAACATTTCTATGAAAGTATATTAAAATGAAAAAAGAATATAGATAGATTTCTATGAGTCGTTTTGTTTATTTTTGAAAAAAAACAAACTTACATCCATTGAAGTGGTTGGCCATACTTATAGGTAAATGTGCACTGAACAGATACCCATAATACTTAAAGTTAAATTCAAATTTTGATATATCTTTTTTAAATGAAATTGTGGTACGCTTGCATAATTTGACCCAAATTCTCATGAATTCCCGGCGAGACCGGCAGCCATCGGTGTAAGCCGAGCGTTATTCAAATGTTGAAGCGTTAAGTCGACTTTTTATCCTTGTCTAGAAGTGACAGACTAATAGCAGTGCCACCAAATGGACGTGACTGAACAGCAAGTCTTGAAAATAAAAAATAAAAAACAGAAAAAAATTACGGTTACATAACAAAAAAAAACGTGTACTTACACCTAACAATTATACGGTAAAAAAGCTTTTCTTGGAGAAAAAAAAAACAAACATTCTGTTGATAAATATTTTGCAAAAAAAAAAAAAAAAAAAAAAATTAAATACTATAATGAAATAAACATTTCACTTGATAAACTTTCACAAGAAACACTCGTCTAGCTGAAAACACTATCAATAATTTCCCCCACTCTTTATCTGTGCCTAAACCTAAACGTAGATTCCATGAACAAAGCTTCTTTCTTAGAACTGCACGCCTGTGGAATTGTCTTCCGTTTTCCTGCTTTCCGGCTGACTACAATATGGTTGTGTTCAAGTCTAAAGTAAATAAGTTCTTGATGAGCCGTTCCATATAAGTTATTAAATTTACCAAATTTTCATTACTAATGATTACTATATTGACCAATTTCTACTGTACACTCTTTAACCCTTATCCTTGAGTGGCCTCTGGGCCTTGATAATGTGGTGATGCCTTTGTAAAAAAAAAAAAAAAACATATTTCCATTTTTCAAGTTTTTTTTTGTTATTTTTGATTATTTGCATTTGTTTTTTGTTTTTTTTCCAGTTTTTTTTTTTTTTATTAGTCTGCATCTGTTACGACGCTACTCGGCTGACACCGATAATTGCCGGTCTCACCCGATTCATGCTTGACAGAAATTCACGAGAATTCGGGTCAAATTATGCAAGAGTACCCAAAATGTATACATTTTCTAACAGTTGTTGTGGAGCTGCTACACTATTGGGACGAAATTTCGGAAATCGTAAAACTGAATTTCACATGAAAACAATGGTATCCACGCATTCTTCGTATTTTTAAGATGATTATATCCAAAAATTACGAAAATCGATCAGGTAGAATATTTTTTATTAAATAAAATAAAAAATACAATTTGATGAAAACGATTGTAAAACACAGTAGAGTTCAGAAAGAAGGTAATTTCCCGTTTTGATTTAAACAAAATGGCGGCAATTTGGGACGATTAAAGTTGCTTTTTTTTAATAATTTGGTAATATTCAGGTAATTTTGACTGCATAGTTTGGGAGATACAATTGTAATTTATTAGAATTGACAAAAAATTCAGTTGAAACTGTTGTTTTCTATCTGAAAAATCAATTTATTGACTACAAAATCATGTCCCAGTAATGTAGAAGCACCCATTTTTTTCAAATTTTGACCCTTTAAAAATTAAAACTCTAACCTAATCCTAACCCTAACCTAACCCTAACCTTACCCCAAACCTAACCCTAACCCAAACCCTGAACCTAACCCAAACTCTGAACCTAACCCTACCCTAACTTAAACCTTAACCTAAACCCTAACCTAAACCCTAATCCTTTAAAAATTATTTTAACTGGGTTTGAAAAAATCATGTCCCAATAATGTAGAAGCACCCATTTTTTTCAAATTTTGACCCTTTAAAAAATTAAAACTCTAACCTAATCCTAACCCTAACCTTACCCTAACCCTAACCTTACCCCAAACCTAACCCTAACCCAAACCCTGAACCTAACCCAAACTCTGAACCTAACCCTACCCTAACTTAAACCTTAACCTAAGCACTAACCTAAACCCTAATCCTTTAAAAATTATTTTAACTGGGTTTGAAAAAATCATGTCCCAATAATGTAGAAGCACCCATTTTTTTCAAATTTTGACCCTTTAAAAATTAAAACTCTAACCTAATCCTAACTCTAACCCAAACCCTGAACCTAACCCAAACTCTGAACTTAACCCTACCCTAACATAAAAAATCCAATCATTTGAGGCCCCTAGCGCCACTCTGCGACTTTTGGTTTCAGTGGAGATAGAATTTGAAAATATGGAGACAGACAGACAGAAAATATGGAGACAAACAGACAGACAAACAACCTTTTATAAATTAGATTGACTATGTGCTTTTATGGTAATTTCAATTTATAGACTACAAAATCATGTCACAATAATGTAGAAGCACCCATTTTTTTCAAATTTTGACCCTTTAAAAATGATTAAAACTAACTCTAACTCTAATCTAATCCTAACCCTAACCTAACCCTAACCTTACCTAAAAGTTTTTTTCACTAATGCGATTCACTACTGCTTGCCTCCTGAAACCCACCAGCAATAAACTTCACTCCCAGTCTCCAGCGCTTCCAGCTCACTCCAGCGGCTTCCTGCTCATTCCTGAAGCCTTTCCAGCCCTTGGTGCCTCTACCTTGCTCCAGCGCCCACCTAAACCCTGAACCTACCCCAAACCCTGAGCCTAACCCTAACCCTAATCCTTTAAAACAACCTTTTATAAATTAGATTGGCTATGTGTTTTTACGGTAATTTCTATTTACTGCTTTTTTATCTTTTATCTCAGTCAGGAAATTGATTTGTACAGGAACACCGGTAGACATCGTGTTCATTCTAGACGGGTCAAAAAGCATTGCTAGCCAAGACTTCAAGGAAGAATTGGAATTTGTCTCCTACCTGGTAAACAATAGCGACATTGGCTTGGGTCCTGAACAGGTGCGTATATTAAACACTGCGCTACAACTTCTTGCAGACAATTCAACTGCGAATTTTATATTTTAGTTATAAATATCATTATTTATTACTAAGTATTTTTACTATATATATATATATATATATATATATATATATATATATATAACTACTTAATTTACTCACATAAAATTAATATACGAAAGTATAGATTTATGCATAAACTTTAAGTATTTACGTCAAAAGTGCTCAATACGTAGGTAGAGCTAGTTAGTAATTTATAAAATATATATGCCGATTAAGCTATACTGAATATTCGGCGTTTCATCCACTCTAGGACTCCTCAGGCTTATGCGCATAAGCCTGAGGAGTCCTAGAGTGGACGAAGCGCCGAATATTCAGTATAGCTTAATCGCCATATATATTTTATAAATTACTATATATATATATATATATATATATATATATATATATATATATATATATATATATATATATATATATGATTGTTGAGCTGGATTAAATCCGACGATATGAAATAAAATGGAGGTGGAAGGACCTGGATACTCAACGTCAATGACCATCCCTCTTGAAGAAGCCCGCATAAATCGGGCGAAACGTTGAGTATCCAGGTCCTTCCACCTCCATTTTATTTCATATATATATATATATATATACTAGCATTTCGGCCAGGCGTTGTCGGGGGTTTGGAGGTGTATGTTGAGCAAAAAAAAGCGGTCAATTCTTTTAATTTTAACCCTATTATGACCCCTTAACATTTATTTTTTTGGGCTCAAATTAAGTTATTAAATTAGATCCATGTCCAAGGAACATATATCTAAAATTCCAACTGTTTAGACTCAAAATTGTCGGAGGAGTTTGGTAGAGTTCTCAAAGGTCAAATCGTTGAACTTTGACCCCTTAACAGCCAAATTCCTGGCCGAAAACCGATTACAAAGATTTTCCAAAATTCCAGTACCCTGTATATGAAATTTCGAGTCTGTAGACTGAATATTGACAGAGTTATTGCGTAGGGAAATGTATACAGACACACAGACCGACAGACACATTCACATTTTTAGATATCTAGATAGATAGATAGATAGGTAGGTAGATTAAACATAAATACAGGGTGGGCCAAAATAAGGGTCCTATTTTTAAAAATTCATAAATTCATGTAAGTTTTAAGAAGTGTTTTTCGGCCAAAATTTGTTTTGTTTATTTCAAAAAAATCTCGGAAGGGTCAGCCTACACACACATAAAGTTTGGTGAGTTTAACTTTTATTTTGTGGAAGTTATTCAAATTTAAAGATAGGACCCTTATTTTGGCCCACTCTGATATATGAAAACAATTTTGTGTTTCATGTAAACTTTTTACGCAAATATTATGCAAGTATAAATCATGTAGAATATCTGCATGAATATAATTACACATAATAGTTAATCAAAGATGATCATCCCACAAGAAAACCGTAAAAACTAATAGGGAATTAATTATAAGAAATGTTTAAAAGAATATGCAAATTAGCTGGATCTTTTGCTAGTGAATGCAATTCCACAAGCCATATATAAGAAAATTGTATTTTCTTTTTAAATAAATAGAAAATAAGGTTTTTAATATAAATATCAATATACCCAATAGAAAACCGAATTTATAGGAGTATATATATATATATATATATAACAGAAGTACCCGTCGTTGACTGGGTTTAAAAACAGCCTACAGAAAATGGACTGTGATTGATGAAAGTATGATAGGTTATGAAAAGGAGGGGCTATAAAGGATAGGTTTTGATACTAAAAAGTTTTACCCAAACCAAAATATGATGAAAGTAAAGATAATTTTCGCGAAAATATATTTTTTTTTATATCAACTTTGTTTCCATTCGTAGCCAAGAGTGGCCCACAATATGATGTTTCTTTACAAAGAGAAAATTTTATATATATAATAATATAAATATGCAAGAAATAAATGTTACCATAGTCAATAAAAGTTACTTTTATGGTAGAAAAGTTCATTGGTTTGTATTTTTAAGTAGTTTGTAAAAAAAAAAATTTTTAATTCACGAACCGGTTTAAAAAAAAATCAAAATGACAGCGACTTTTAAATGGAGAGCCCCGTTTTTAATTTGAAGGAGGGGCACCTGAGCATTCTGTGTTAACAATTTAAGAGAGTTGCATCAACATAAGGAATATTTATAAACATATTTTCCGTTATTTTGTGCTTGAGGAATATTCGATTAAGGCATGTGTAGTCTATATAAAAATTCATTTAAGTAGTTATCGCCTCAAATTTCGTTTTAATTTCGGTTCGCTGAAATTATTTCAAGTAAAGAGCATTAAAAACTATTTCAAAACAAAAAAAACATGAACTGAACTTTTATTGACTATGGTAACATTTATTTCTTGCATATTTATTTTTTCGGATAGTCGTTTGTTGGCTTTTCTGCTAAACACTCTTACTAAATAATATCGACGAAATATCGAAAAACAAAGAAACAAAAACAGTTTCGAAAAATAATGAAGCTTCACGTACTTTAGTAAAATAATCCGAAACAGCAAAAAAGTAAACACGTAATGACTTTAGTTTTTAAAACAAAGCATCGATATAAATATAAATAAGAAGAAAATGACACTCTTTTCAAGCAGAACAGCTTCGTTTTAGTTTTATAGTATAAAACGGTGTAGTATTGCGCCTTTGGGTTCAGGGTTGTACTATTGTAGTGTAAAGAACACGCAGAAAGGGTTGTAATCAACTGGATTTCTTCTAGTACACTGACAAAAAAAGCTTAAACAGATATAAAAATAAAAAAAAGTTATGTTTTTAAAAAGACACGTAATCACGTGAGCAGGATTTTTTCCTTCTTTTGACACGATAACAAGTAATGTTCTTATTTTTTATTATTTATCTATTTTCGAAAGCGTGCCACGTGCAAGTGGAGAAGGAAAAGACAGAGTTATGCAAAATTTGTGTTGAGAATTGTCTAACGTTCCGACTTGGGGGGGGTTCTCTTTAATAAGAACGTGAATTTATGAGGTGAATTTATTCCACACAATATGCTTCGACTCAAAAAAATAAATAAAAGGTAACGTGAATTAAGATTAAAGTTAAGGTTTTATTGCGGACCCTCACCCCTTTTAAAACACTTTGTTAAACTTTGTGACATATTTACATTCTATGGGGGTCAGGCGCGAACGAACACCCAATAATTTTATTATACCATATTTCTTCAAACTGAAACATAATTATCAAAGTATACTTACGCAAATACATATGAAAAGTCTTTGTTAACGTTTGTGCAATATTTCCATGGAGTACAGGCGCGAACTCAGACCCCACAATTTTATTATACCATCCCTATTTAAGTTGAAACATACTTATCAAATTATTCTTATGTACATCTATATCAAAAACACTTGTAAACGTTTTTTTTTTTTCATTTTTTTTTTCATACTTTGGGGGCTAGGCACGAACGCAGACCCCCACAATTTTTATGAAGCACCGTTCTGCCAGATCAAACATACCCATTCCTGATCTTCGATACATATTCTATCATTATATGCAATCAGTTTTTAAAATAGTCAACCATATAGGAGCCTATTCGTGACCAGACACACACACACACACACACACACACACACACACACACGTTCAGCTTTATATTATAGATATACACACATACTCTGGATATATAACAATTATTATTATGAATATTTGTCAATTTTTGAAGTTTTTTTCTTCATTATTTTTGCTTTAGGTTCGAGTCGCCATCGTGGTATTCGGAACGGGAGTATTTGTCGACATCAAATTGAACGAATCCGTGAATAAAAACTCAATTAATAAAAAGATCAGGAAAATAAAACCTGCTATGAACGAAACTAACACTGCCGAAGCCCTCAGAATAGTGAGAGCTTCCGCATTCGGAAGCTATTATGGTGGTGCGCGTCCGGGTGTGAAACGAGTCGCTATACTTCTGACGACCAGCATCTCCACAAACCCAGCGGCGTCTAAGAGAGAGGCAGACAAATGCCGCGACGAAGACATTCAGCTTTTCGTCATTGGAATTGGTCCAAACGTCTCATATTCCGAATTAAAGGGCATTGCCAACCAACCGACAAAGAAATTCTTGTTCCAACCAAAAAACTTTGAAGCCCTGAGAGACATCAGAACAATAGTTACTCTACAGGCGTGTAAAAAAGGTAAGGTTTTAAGCATTGCAAAAAAAAAAAATGAAAGAGAAATCAAGTTGTTTATTATTATTCATTAAAAATGAAAATATTGGAAAAAAAAGAAAATTTGTCAAATGTGTAGTTTAGCTGTGTAAATTATTTTACAGACAAAAAAATTATAAAAACTATTAAGAATTTATATATATATATATATATATATATATATATATATATATATATATATATATATATATATGTATATATATATATATATATACATATATTTGTTTATTGTTATATAAACGTGCTCACATCCTGCAGCAGGATGTGACTATGTTTATATAACAATAAACAAATATTATCAGCTCTTTTCATTGAGCACTATCTAACAACCTCGTTGAATTCATTAGTCCATTACTTTTGAATAAAAATCCCCGAGTATATATATATATATAAGACTACCCGTGACCCGTTTGGGTATATTATATAAGCCATGGAAATGGGGTATGTTATATTAGCTATGAAATTAATGGATATATATATATATATATATATATATATATATATATATATATATATATACTTGTTTATTGTTATATAAACATGCTCACATCCTGCTGCTACAAATAGCCACTTGTTTCAATCAAACAACTGATATCATCAGGCAGAGACCTAACTATTCAAAAATTCAATGAATAATTCATTGAAAATTTGAATAGTCAAGTCGCTGCCTGATGATATCTGTTGTTTGATTGAAACAAGTGGCTATTTGTAGCAGCAGGATGTGAGCATGTTTATATAACAATAAACAAGTATTATCAGCTCTTTTTATTGAGCACTATATAACATCCTCGTTGAATTCATTAGTCCATTACTTTTGAATAAAAACCCCGAGTATATATATATATATATATATATATATATATATATATATATATATATATATATATATATACTAGACTACCCGTGATCCGTTGAGTCAGTATGTTATATTAGCTATGGAATTAATGTATGAGCGTGACATTTGTGACGTAAAGAAAATAGTTTTTGCGACATAACAGAAACATTTCTATCAAAATATATTAAAATGAAAAAAGAATATAAATAGATTTCTATGAGTCGTTCTGATTATAATTGTTTATTCTTGAAAAAAAAAACTTACAACCATTGAATAGTAGTTTGCCATACTTATAGGTAAATGTGCACTGAACAGATACCATACATGAGTTAAATTCAAATGTTGATATATCTTTTTATTTAAACGCGAAAAAAAAAAACAATTGGGACGCTGAAAGCGTACACAGTAAAACAATAAGTTTCATTGTCGCGTTGATTATTTATTTGTAACGCAAATTAAAAAAAACATATTTTCAGGGTTATTTATTTATGCTGTTAGTGAAGAAGAAAATGTATGAATGTTTTTTGAGAAAGGTGTATTAAAAAATGGAGAACAAATTAAAAAAAATGAAGGCAGTGGGTAAATCGCATAGTTGTCAACGGTTGAAAGCAGATTTATTTGTAAGAAAATTGCGTTAAAATAACTTAAACGTAATATGGAAATGAACGATGTAAAAAGAAAGTCAGGAAACAAGATCGACCACTGAATATTTCTGTCGAATCCCTGTGATTCTACCTCTACGCCTGGCTAATAGGCAAAGAAGGAGTATAGAAGTCGGTCGATAGGCAGTGCCTATCTACTCCTTAAGCAGTTTAGGTTTGCAGACCGGTAATTTGTTTGAGTCACCAACTCTAGGAAGGTTGGTATCCAAGACTGGAGAGGCCTCCCTCCCCTTAGGTTTAGCTTAAGAGTTTTCCTTCTCCTAGACAGATGACCTGGCAAGATCTACGGGTCCATCAGCACCGAGAGGGTTTGCCCCGCGCCTGGGTCCTAATCCAAGTATTTCTGAGACCCCGCGTCGGTAGTTAATGTTACTGGGTTAGCATGTAAATGTTATATATCTACTGAAAAATTACACTCCTCAAAGTGATTAAGGGACATTGCTATTTCATTATTACTGGAGGAGGGGGTGAGTAAAAGTTCATGGAGTGGAAACAGCTATATTGGCAACAGGTTTGTTGGATGGAGTTAGTATAATGTTTAATATTTTCCCTTTAAATTTAGATTTTTTTTACTTATTTTTATGTTGGCTTAGGAATAGGATAACGCATTACAGAATGGTTTGATATTAAGAATTAACTAAAAATGTGATTGCCCAGGCTTTGGGTGTTTTAGATGGCAGGAGGGTTAAGATGTATATTCAATATAGATACAAGTAACGCCATTTTTTATATGGTGTACAATACAGTACAGGTATAATTGGAAGTAAAATTGTAAGCTATATCGTGTTCAGTATGTATAATAAAGTAAATAGGTATATGGGCAGATTTCCCAGCAGATGCGAATATATGGAGGTTGTAGGTATTAAGTATGTTTCCAATTCTAATGGAGATATTTTCAGCTTTCGTTTAAAAATCATTAAGTTGTATTTTGCATTACAGAGTATCGGTTCAGTTTTTGTGTTTTTCATTGCAAAACTAAGGAATATACAGCTATTGTTATGTAATGTAGATAGATGTAAATCTAAGTACAGGCTATGGATAGTGAGTATCTATCTGTGTAAGAATAAACTAGTACATGTTTTAGCGATAGCAATGTATAGATGTTTAGTGATAATGCCTTCCAGTCGGTAAGCATGCGAAGGTAAAGGGCTGGAAGCTAAGATACACCCTCCAGGACGTGTGTAATGTAAGTGTAGGTGGCAGTGAGGGAAGTAGAGTGGACTGTTAGTTATTAGGAGAGGATTAACTTACAGAATACCGTAGAATTAATTATTAGAATTTATAATAAAGTAAAGTTTAGTTTATCTTTTTTTTTCGTTTTTTTATTTAACATGCAGATCAGACTAAGGCTTTCGTCTGGGTGAGGCCGCGTGTTTTGACAAGCTTCTGGGTTTGACCTTTACTCCTGATCTGAAATGGAACACGTACATCAAGTCTGTTGCCAAGGTCGCTGGAAAGATGGTGGGATCCTTCTACCGCTCCAGAAGATATCTCACTACTGATGCAATTCTCTATCTGTATAAAAGCCAAGTACGTCCAAGGATGGAGTACTGCTGCCATATCTGGGCAGGAGCTGCTAAAAACAGCCTATCCTGCCTTGACAGAGTTTAAAATAGACTTTGTGGCTTAGTGGGGGATGCCCTTTTCTCTTCCCTGCAACCTCTCTCCCACAGAAGAGACGTTGCGAGCCTATCCTTGTTTTATCGTTATTTCCATGGCAGGTGCTCGTCTGAACTCCAATCTCTGGTCCCCCCTCGCCAATCTTTCACGAAAAACACCCGTCTAGCTGAATCCACTGTGAAAAATTTCCCGCACTCTTTATCTGTGCCTAGATCAAAACGTGGATTCCATGAGCAAAGCTTCTTTCTTAGAACTGCACGCCTGTGGAACTCTGTTCCGTCTGCCTGCTTCCCACCAGACTACAACTTGGATGTCTTCAAGTCCAATGTTAACAAATTCCTAATGAACCGCCCCCTTAAGTAAACACTTCATCAAATCATAACGTAATGTACTTGCAATAACCCTTATCCCTGAGTGGCTTCCGGGCCTTGATAAGTGGTGATCACTGTGTAAAAAAAAATATATATATATATACACATATACATATATGTATGTATACATATATATATACATATATATATACATATACATATATATATATATATAATTTTTAAAATATAATTATCCACTGACACGTGTTTCGTCGTCCACGACTCATCAGAGTGGCTGAATCTAGCGAGATTCGAAATCGGCACCTCGTGATATGAAGCCTAAACCTCTACCACAGTGCTAACCTCGCCGGACTACTAAATCTTTTATGTAGATGTTTTTATTTGTTTTTGTTAGCGATAGCGATGTTATGTATATATATATATATATATACACATATATATAAATATATATATACATATATATACATATATATATACATATATATATACATATATATATACATATATATATATACATATATATATATACATATATATACATATATATATATACATATATATATACACACATATATATACACATATATATATACATATATATACATATATATATATACATATATTTACATATATCTACATATATATACATATACATATATATACATATATATATATACACACACATATATATATATACACATGTATATATACACACATATATATATTTATACATATATATATATATATACCCACACACATATATATATATATAAAATAAAATAAAAATTACAATTAAATTTACCAAAATGATCCAAGATGTAAAAGTAAAGTATATTATAAATATTAAAGAATTAATCTCTATAATCGCCATACTTAAAAGCTCTATAAAACTAAATAGGAGATAGAGCTTGTAATAACTTCACTGAAATAATTTCTCCGGGTACTGCTAGATTCACTGTCAAGGATCATAAACCTAATTTCTAATTTCTATGAGAACCCCTCCATCAGATTTATCTGCCCATCTTACTCTAACTTAGGTGCTGTAAGTAAAAATATCTTAAATATTCCGTAATTAATTGGTTTGTCTCCCTAAAAAATAAACACCTCCTTAACTTCATAACCTTTGACATCAAAAATTATTATCAATCAATTTCTCCGATCCTTGTAAATGAGGCTCTAATTTTTGCTAAAAGAAATTCTGACTTAACTAATTTAGAAATTAAATTAATTCTCCTAGCGAGAACATCCTTTATACAATTTAACAATAAGCTTTGGACAAGAAAGGACACCCCTGATAATTTTGACATCCTAATGGGCGCTTCTGACTCTGCAGAAGTTACCGATTTAGTGGGACTCTTCTTACTGAAAGAACTTAAATACCGCTTTAAACATATTCAAGGAGGCCTTTATAGAGATGATGCCCTTTTTACTACAACAGCCAGGCCAAGAGAGTACAACAAAACAATTAAAAAATTACATATATTCTTTAATAACTTTGGCCTTTCTATAATTATCGAACCAAAAAAAAAACTTAAAATTTTCTAGATGTTACATTTAATCTTAACACCGAAACTCATGGCCCCTATCATAAACCTAATCTTACGCTTTTATACGTCCATAAATCTTCTAACCACCCCAACTCACTTATAAAATCCATAGTACCATCCGTCTCTAGAAGAATTTCTGTTCTTTCTGCTGATAAAAAAAATTTTTTAATCAAAATGCTACTTTCTTCAATAATGCTTTATGGAACTCAGGACACAAGGAAAAGACTAAATACAACCATTATGCTCCTCCTGCAGGTCGCCTTAAATCTGTAATCGCACACGATATGACTCGTAAGAAACCAGTTCCAATAATCCAAACCAAAATACTAATTACAATACTTCCAACCAACCCAGTCGCATCAGGAGAAAGAAAAATATTTGGTTTAATCCTCATTTTAGCGTAAATGTCAAAACTAATATACCTAAGGAATTCTTCAACATTGTACAAAACTCTTTCAAATACCCACACAAATATAGTTCTATTTTCAATAAAAATTCAATCAGGATTTCTTATTCAACAATGCCTGATTTAGCACAAAGAATCTTAACATCTCATAATAAAAAAATTAAATCAGTCCAAAAAATCTCTTTCCCAATTAAACCCAAAACTAACTGTAATTGTAATAGCAAACATCCTTGCCCACTCAATAATGGCTGCGTCCATAAAGATTTTATATATTCTTGCACTATTACTGGGCTCCCCCGCAATCCTCCCATGACAGACACTAATATTCCGTCTTCAAGTTATTCTTCTTCCCATCCTCCATCTGATATAGTTACTAATCCAATACACCACTCTAGCAGCCCTCCATCTACAATCATACAACTAATAATAATAATATTAATGAGAATAATAATATTTCTCCTAACAGCCATCCTAACACTAACAACACTCATTATCCCCTCCAAAATAGTCCTCATACAGACATTGTCCCACCATTTGTTGAACACTATGAACAAAATTCAAACTATTTAACAAATACAAATCAGCAACTTAATATTAATACCAGACCTCGAGCTTTTAATAAAGTACATACATATATCGGTGCTACTTCAACATTAATTAAGAAAAGAATATCAAACCACATTTCTTCTTTTAACAACCATAATTCTAATAATCACCAAGGAACTTCTCTAACCACTTTAATTAAAAAACTTAACTCTAACAATACCCCCTTCTCAATCAAATGCACTATCATAAAAAAGTTAGGTCTTATACTCCAGGCTCTTAGTCATGTCGTCTCTGCACAACTGAAGCTATAACTATAA